>NC_084949.1:17077885-17375353 GCF_949316205.1 Platichthys flesus
AAGTGTTCATGATAGTGTGCACACGCAAACAGTGCAGAATTACAATTAAACCAAACTCATTCAACAGCTCCCAGATCTCCATACATTTCCTCTCACATACTTTCTTCTGCTGTCTTATCTCAACCGAGCATCATTTCTAAGCTTCTTGATGACTGTTACATCTTCCTGTGTCTCTCAGGGCCTCTAGTTTACTATTCGTCAAGTGGCTCCATATTCCATCATCATCAGCATCAGCACAGATAGGCCTTTCAATTGTGCTTACAGGAAGTTTAAAGGTGAGAGGGTTGTGAACCAGCTGCAGCCGGGGTCATCAGTCAGGTTCAGCCAGAGGCTAGTTTCCCAGTGGACTGGTGTTCTCAGAGCAGGTGGACAGATGCAGCTTCTCCTGTAGTGGTGTTCAAAGTGTTCAAAGTGTCATCTGACTAATGTTACCTTTGGTGCAAATTGTGTCACACAAATCCATTCCTCGTGTTGATCTCATAATCATTCTTTCTTTCGAGTTTGTCCTATCTGCATCTTACTGATGATGTCACTTAGAAACCCATCAAGCTCCAGATGCTCCTGATCCGAAACCTTCATGCAACTTAAATAGCATTTTTCATTAGTCTGCCTCAGCCTACTATTTTCGTTTCAAACTCTACTTCTCTAGTTTCAAATGCCGACCTGATGATGTCATACTATAGCATGTAGATAGATAGATAGATAGATGGATACTTTAATAATCCCGTGGGAAATTCAGATCATCCAGTAGCTTGTACACTTAACACATCACTGACATACATACATAAATCACAGAAATCACATACATCACATACGGAGAGCATATTTACAGATACAGGTTATGGAATGCAATGATGTGATTGTGTCAGTGTCCAGTAGTAAAGTGTTCTTGTGCTGCTGGAGTGGATAGTACAAAAAAATATAAACTTCATATATTATAAAAAAAATGTAGTAGCAGTAAAACCTCTTATCTGTCATCTATGTTTGAACCTCTTTGGTTAAGTCACACTTAAGAATTTGTGCTTGATTATTAATCTACTATTCATGTGAATAGTTCATTGCACCTTATTGAAGCACCATATTGTATAACGTGCTGAATAAAGGAAATTCATGACGTTGTCTGTGAGATTATATGTTTCTACTGTTATATTCGTGGTACTTTTCGAAAACTTTATATGAAAAGGCTCAATAGTTACGATATGGGCACTTGCGGTGCTATGGTGCAGAGATTGGTGATAGTGCCAATAATATATCAAGTATAAATTATGTGCAGGGGGGGGGGGGAGTCAGTGTGATGCAGAGTCAGTGTGATGCAGGGGGCTTGTTTATGAGCCCCACTGCCATGGGGAAAAAACTGTTCTGATGGCGCAAGGTTTTAGTCCTGATGGCCCGGAACCTTTTTCCGGATGGAAGTCTCTGGAACAGGAGGTGAGCAGGATGAGAAGGATCAGCAATGATCTTGCGTGCTCTCCTACTGGTCCTGGAGTGGAACAGCCGATGACCTTCTCAGCTGACCGAATGATCCGCTGCAGTCTGCCCTTGTCCTTGGCAGTGGAGGCAGCAAACCAGACGGTGATAGATGCGGTGAGGATGGACTCAATGATGGCTGTGTAGAACTCAACCATCACTTTCCGCGGCATGTTGAATTTCTTCGGTCCTGCAGGAAGAACATCCTCTGCTGGGCCTTCTTGATGGTGGAGGTGATGTTCTCCGTCCACCTCAGGATCTTTGCAATTACAGTCCCCAGGAATCTGAATGACTCCACTGTTTGAACTGGGGAGTCGCACATGGTGAGGGGGGCGGTTTGGGCTGGGCTCCTCCTGAAGTCTGCTACCGTCTCTACAGTTTTCAAAGCATTCAGCTCCAGGTGGTTCTGGCTGTACCAGGAAGCCAGGCGCTTGACTTCCTCTCTGTAGGCGGCCTCGTCCCCATTGGAGATTAATCCAATTAGGGTGGTGTCGTAAGCAAACTTCAGGAGTTTGATAGAGGTATGGCTGGAGGTGCAGTTGTTGGTGTAGAGGGAGAAGAGTAGAGGGGAGAGCCCACAACCTTGAGGGGCTCCAGTGCTGATGGTCCAGGGCTCAGAGACAAGCTTGCCAAGCCTCACACGCTTCTTCCTGTCAGTCAGGAAGTTAGTGATCCACCTGCAGGTGGGCTCAGACATGCTCAGCTGTGTCAGCTTGTCCCGGAGAAGAGCTGGGGCGATGGTGTTGAATGCGGAGCTGAAGTCCACAAACAGGCTCCTGGTGTAGGTGCCGGGGGAGTCGAGGTGCTGGAGGATGAAGTGGAGTCCCATGTTGACTGCGTCGTCTATGGACCTGTAGGCTCTGTAGGCAAACTGCAGTGTGTCAAGGAGGTGGTTGGTTGTGGCCTTGAGGTGGGTCAGCACGAGGCACTTAAAGGTCTTTATTACTACAGACGTCAGGGCAACTGGTCTGTACTCATTAAGGCCTGTGATCCTATGCTTCTTGGGAACGGGGATGATGGTGGATGTTTTGAGGCAGGCAGGTACAACACATTCAGCCAGTGAGGTGTTGAAGATGTCCATTACACAATTATGTGATGAGAAACAACGTCAGTGTGATGTATAGTGCAAGAGACCCAACACAGCAATAGCTTTATAAAAATTAAGTTTCAAATGGTCAAAAAAACTTTGCTCTGTATTCATCCAACATTGTAAACTGTTTCCATAAAATGTTATGTTCATCTTACCACTTTTCCTTAACATTTATAACAATAAAGGCTTGGTGATTACACAATCCTTACATATGGTTTTCTGAATTTCTGACACAGTTACTCATTTTTTGCAGCGAGGATTCTCGGGAGTTCGTTATTCATCCAAGGCTTGGAAATCCTTATTGTCACTTATTGTCTATACACCAAGTGAAATGGTCGATTCATTTGGATTCAGACATGATTTGAAGGTGGCATGATTTGTAGTGTCTGTCAGGCTGCAACTGGACCTTCTGGCCTATTTACCCAATCTACGAACCAGGACAGAGTTTCTACTGGTTCTATGTTTTAAGTCACCATCTCCAGTGGGTGTCTTCCACCTCAGTGTTGGTTTCTATATAAACCGGCTTGCAGACTGACAGATTCAATTTAATCAACAATCCTTCTGGGATCTGTTGTGCCACTTGGTGAACTGCAGTGGGTCATGGTTTAGCTTCAAGGCATAGAGAGACATTAGTCCAAACACATGGACAATATGTAATTTTTCCCAATATTATTAGACTTCAACTTTAAATAAGTTGCACCAATCATGTCTCCATTTGTTGGTGAGTCCAAAGTTAAGAACATGTTGTTTTAAAAACACCCCTTGTTTTCTCAGTTAGTTTCTCCCTTCTGCCACCAAATATAATGGATTAATCTTGGAATACAGGTGATGTAGAGTTTTTCTCCTCATGAATGTAATACTGCCTGGACAATAATAATTCATTTTGATGAGCGCATATCGACCAATCAATTGACCAGTCAAATAGAAAACTTCAGCTAACTTAAGCGGGATGAAACAAAAAATGACTAACAGCATCTTTATCTGTTGCCTCTTCTCTTCTCTCTAGTTGACTTCCCCAAAGATTATTAATGGGCCTTCAGTGGTTTAATTGAAGAGTTTGACTGGTTTGATTGTCAACAGTGCACAGTTAACATATGTGTGTTGAGCTGCCATCGAGAAATATGACAAATCACTTTGTCAACATCATGGCTCTTCATCACAGAGACCACATTAACAGCGTCAAACAAAACATCTGATGATTCATTCGTTCTTCCTATATCTTAAAAAAGATCCATCAGTTTGGTTTTAGGAATATTTTGGGAGGACAAATGTGCTCAGTGATACAATTGTGAAGACTGTTACACTGTCAGACTCCAGTCTAACACACTGCACCTGTAGAAAATATTAATAGGATGTTAGATACATGCAAAAATGTTTGCTCCAGGACAAACAACAAATTCAAAGTCTGATCAGTTTTAATTTTATTTTGTTTCAATGGGGGAAGAAATATTTGTGTTAGCTCGACACAACAAAGCTATTAATAATAATAATAATAATAATACATTTTATTCATGGAATCATTTCATGTACAAATAATTCAAATAAAAAAAAAGATAAAACAATATAAACAGACCAAACATGATACAAATAATAATATTAACTGTGTTAACTGATGAATCTAATGTGACAACTTTGTCAGTTGGGAGCCATAACACTCTAGGGACAATAATAATATGACAATATCAATATAAACTCAATATTTTTCAGATACCAAGTATTAGTATCAGATTTTATATGGTAAATAATGTTATCTCAGAAAATAATGTATAAATAGAAAGTAATATCTCAGTTAACATGAATCAAATACTCAAACGTCATGAGTCTTCTGATCCTCTGATTTAACATTTGTGTGATTGTGCATATTGTGCTGTGTGAGGTGATGCACTTGTTTGAACTTGTTTTCTAAAAATACAGTGCCACGACAAATTATGATCTCATTGAAAATGAGCGTCCCTCTTGAGTTATACAGGAATAAATCAGACTTGCAGTATTTTGTATCAGAGTTTTCCCATTATTAGTGTTCTTGTGCACAGTGTAACTCTCATTCATTATTAAGATCCAACTGATTTTCATCCTGACAATTTAGTCCAAAAATCACGAGGCTTGCAAAATAGGATACGTGTAAAAAAAGGAAAAGATGAAAGAAAGTGCAGAATCAGTGTTAGTGTTAATCTGCTTTCCTCACTGAATACCAATTAATTAGCAAACTCCTAGCACATTACAATGTAATGCACTCTTTTTTTTACAAACCATCTAGACCAAGTTGATTTGTAAAAAGGGCCAGACTCTTTTGCATAAAAACTATTAACTAACAATACCACACAAAACAATAACTAAAGAATGATCTACCAATATATTTTTTAGCTTTTTGAAATCAGGGTTTGATAAAGACATGTTAGAAATCACAGTGTATATATATATATATATATATATATATATAAACTGATTATTCCTACAGTATTGCTTTGCCTCCCTAAAATCCATATTGTTCTGACTTAAATAAATGTATACAATGTTGAAAATATTCGAATAATAGACAGATAATAATAATACAAGATGATACATCTCAGGTGGATTAAAGTTAGCAAAGGTGCCAATCACTGAATGAATAAATATTAGACAATAGACATAAATAAATCTAACAGGTGCCAATTTGCTGACAGAAGTTTATCAAACCATAGGTCGTAATTTGCCATTGTCTTTATTATGTTAGATACAAATCTAGTTCACAATGTTCACATTTTGTTCAAATTTTGTTCACAAATTGTAATTCAATGTCCAGATTATCAAATAGATCAATCCACAGATTAATTGACAACCATCGTTCATCATCGCAATCTTCTACCAGATCATTCATATTTGTTTCCTAAGAGTTTGGCTGAGAAGAAACCACCGGGTTAACAGTATGAATCGTACTGCACATCCCGCACACATCAGTGTGGTGCCAACCTGTTGATACAGTAAGGTCATGTATATATTTGTGTTTGTATGAATCTGTTAAAGAATCAGAAACACCCAGCTTCATGTTCCTCTGCTTAAAGACAAACTTCGCGTAACTGCTTTTCTTTGCCTCCATTTTTATTTCATTAATTTCTTCTCTGCGCGAGCTGATCACTCTTCTTGAAGACGATCTACTTTTTTCATCTGCTTGGTGAGCGCGTCCATTTCTCTGCAGGGGAGGGCCCACCACATCACTTGAATTAACAGTGCCCCGCCGCGTGGATGTTAAAGTGGCTTCAGTTAAACGCGATGTTTTTAATAGCACATCCCTTCGTCTTCTTCTGACCGAGAAGACACGACAGCGAACAGGGCGGACTGTTCCACTGGCCGTTGCGCTCGGCGCACCCCTCTGCCGCGGCGCGGTGGAAGCGGCCGGAATAACCTTGGTGTGAGCCAGTCGAGCGGCTGGAGAGCGGAGCAAGAGGCTGAACGCTGCGGCGGCACAACATCCGCAAACGCTGGCGTGAACATGGCGGAGACCGTACGCTCGCTCTTCGACTACCGGGACCCGCACAGGCTGGACAGCGACGGGGAGGGAGTGAAACCGGCACCGCCGCTTCGGGGGTGAGACAGTCAATGAAGCACGACCGTTTATCTATACTATGAAAGTGTGTTTTCCTCCGCTGACAGTTAGACTCGGGTGGGTGTGTGCGCGCGTGAGGGTGTTTTTGATGGAGCTAAAGTTGTAACCGTGCGTTTTCTGACAAGTTCGTGACAGAGTGAAAAGTCCGCGTGAGACGAGCGGTGTGACAAAGTCTCTGGTGCGTCTCGTGCTGCCTGGCTTTTATTGTCTTTACGTTAATTCCACCTTATAAAGCGGCGCCGGAGAGGTGTATGAGCGCGTGCGCGAGTTCGCGATGTGTACTTGTGCGCGCGCGTATTCGTATGTCTGTATGTGTTAGTGCGTGTCTGTGACACTGTATTCGCCCATTGAACGTGTGTTTTGATTGACAGGTTAAAGGACATTTGAAGATATACACATAATGTTTACAGGAAGAAAACGTCTTGTAGCTTGAATCGATACTTTTTCACATGACGTGAGACAAGATGGAGTTCAGTATGAATCTGTTGTACCAGTAAATAACACAAAGTTATTTATAAGTACATAACTTATAATTCAACTGTTCAGTTCCACAAAGTTATAATAATGTTGAAACTAATATGCGTCAGTGTGTGTGGTGAATGTGCGCGCGAGTGTGCGTCTGTAATTGAGCGACTGTGTGGTTGTGTGTGAGAGAGAGAGAGAGAGAGAGACACACACACACACACACACACACACACAGGCAGGGGGAGAGAGCGTGAGAGAGAAAGGAGCAGCTCTGTGTGTGTGTGTGTGTGGGAGAGGGAGGGAGGAGGAGTGGTGTGTGTGTGAGTGAGAGGGAGGGAGGAGGGGTTGTGTGTGAGTGAGTGAATGTGTTCATGTGTGGGTGTGCGTGTGTCTGTGTGTGTTTGTGTGAGCGTGTGATTATACGTGTGTTTGTGTGTGTGCGCTTCAATGTGTGTTTCTATTTGTGTGTGTGTGTGTGTGTTCGCTTCAATGTGTGTTTCTATTCGTGTGTGTGTGTCTGTGTACTTCTATGTGTGTGTGTGCTAGAGCAGAGGAAGGAGGAGGGAGTGTGTGTGTGTGATTTAGGGATGGGAGGGGGAGAGTGTGTGCGTGACAGAGACAGACACTGTGTGTGTGTGTGTGTGTGTGTGTGTACGTGTGTGAGAGAGAGATGGGGAGAGGGAGGGGGAGCACAGTGTGTAAGGAGTGTGTGACAAAGAACAGTGTGTGTGTGCGTGTGTGTGTGTGTAGTATTGAGTGAGTGAGTGAGTGAGTGAGTTAGTGAGTGAGTTGGTGTGTGTGTGAGAATGAGAGAGTGTGTGTGTGGGGAAGACAGGGTGTGTTTGAGAGAAGAGAAAATGTGTTTTTCAGAGTGTTGCACGCACACATGCCTGTTACTGTCTGTGTGGGTGTTTGTGTGGGTGTGTGTGTGCAAATGTACAAGTGAGAGAGGGGGAAATAGAGAAACTAATTGTGTGTGTGGTAAGAGTGGGGTATAAAGGTGTGTTTACTGTGTGGCAGAATAGAGACAGACAGAGAGAAAGGATTGTGAGAGACTGTGAAGGACATGCATGTGTGTGTGTACGTGAGAAGGAGCATATAAAAAGTGTGTGTGTGTGTGTATACGTGTATGTGTATATGTGAGACATGGAGATAGAAGGGAAGTGTGTTCGAGGCACAGGGAAGGGGAGGGGAGAGTGTGTTTGCGCATATGTGTGTGTTAGGAGAGTGGGGGAGGGAATGAGTGTTTGTTTGTGTGTGTGTGTGTCTGAGAGAGAGATAGAGAGAGAGATGGGAGATGTGTGTGAGAGCATGAAGGATCGTGTTTATGTGTAACCAAGATGTGTTTGGGTTTCAGTGTGTGTGTTTTTCGTAAGGATAATGATAATAACTAGTATGATTGGTAAAGATAAAGTGTGTGTGTGTGATGATTTGCATTATATTAATTGTGTGTGTGCGTCGTTCTAGAAGTGAACACATGATTCTTGAGGTGTGAGAGATGGTTTTGTAGAAACAATGCAGAAAGTGTTGAAGGAAAGTGTGTGTGTCTCCGTCTTTTAGAAACTGAGGTGTGTGTGTGTGTGAGACCAAGAGGGATGGGGAGGTTTTGTGTGCTTCTGAGTGAGTAGCAGAGTGTGTGTGTGTGTGTGTGTCTCAAAGAGAAGAGAGAGCTAGAGAAGATGGAGGGTGTGTATTGCAGAGAGAGAGAGAGAGCACAGAGGGAGTGAGTGTGTGTGTGTATGTGTTTAAGAAAAGGAGAGAGAGGAAAAGCGAAGGGAGGGTGTGTGACAGAGGGTGAGGATGTGTGTGTGTGTGTGCGCGCGTGCATGCGTATACACTAGTGTGTGTGCAAGCTTTTGAAACAGAAGGGGAGGGTGAGTGTGTGTGTGCGTGTGACTTGGAAACTGAAAAAGAAGGCTTGGTAGCTAGTGCATATGCTGTGTGAGTGTGTGTGTGTCTGTTTGTTCAGGAAGGAGATGTGTGTGTGTGTGTGTGTGTGTGTGTGTGTGTGTGTGTGTGTTTGTTCTGCAGTCAGTAAGAAAGGGAGGGGTGTGTGTCAAGGGGGAGACAGACACAAGGTTTGTGTGTGTGTGTGTGTGTGTGCGTGTGTGTGTTTGTGTGACTCCTAGACAAGGGCAGTGTGTTTGTGTGTGTCATGCAGAGAGAAGGAGAGAGTGTTTATGCATCTACTTTGTTTATGAAAGAGGAAAGGACAGTTTGTATGTGTGTGTGTGTGTGTGTGTGTGTGTGTGTGTGTGTGTGTGTGTGATGTGTTGTGTTGTGTGTACGCATCCTCCAAAGAAATGTATGTTATTGTGTATGTGCAGTATGTGTGTGGGTGGTATGGTAAATGTGAGTGGGGGGGGGGGTGGATGGTGTGTGTTTCTTACTGTTTTATTATTGAGGATTCTGTGTGTGTGTGTGTGTTTGCAGAGAGAGAGAGAGAGAGAGAGAGAGAGAGAGAGAGAGAGAGAGAGAGAGAGAGAGAGAGAGAGAGAGAGAGAGAGAGAGAGAGAGAGAGAGAGAGAGAGAGAGAGAGAGAGAGAGAGAGAGAGAGAGAGAGAGAGAGAGAGAGAGAGAGAGAGAGAGAGAGAGAGAGAGAGAGAGAGAGAGAGAGAGAGATGCATGAAGGGTGTGTGTGAGTGGTGTTTGTGTGTGATACAAACGTATGTGTGAGCACTTGAAACAGTTACGTGACAGGAGGTTGTGTGTTTGTATCCGTAAGCACTATAATTGTTTGTCTGTGACTGAGAAAGAAGTGTGTGTGAGGGGAGAATATGTTGTATCAGATATGCATGACTCTGAGAATCTGTAATGTGCAGATTGTATGTGTGCTTGCTTTTCTTTTGTGTGTGTGTCAGAGAGAGGAAAAGTGTGTGTGTCAGACATGGAACATGAGACTGTTGGTTTGGTTATTTGAGAGAGAGAGGCAGAAAGAAACTGAGCACAGGGGAGAGAGAGAGAGAGAGAAACAGAGAGAGAGAGAGTGTGTGTGTGCTTGAGTGAGCTTTCCTATGTGTGTATGTGCGCATGTGAGCTTTAGAGAGAGGGGGAGGGGTGTGTGTGTGCGTGCATGTGAGCTTGGCTAGAGAGAGGATATTTGTGTGTACTCTGTGTGTGTGTTTGTGTGTGTATGTGTGTGTGAGTGGTTGAGTGTGCTTGCATGCCTGTAAGCCTGAGAGGGAGGGGTGTGTGTGTGTTTGTGTGCACGTGTACGTGTGAGTGTGTGTGTGGCTGTTTGTGTATGTGTGTGTTTGTGTGTGTTTGTGAATGCATGTGGGCCAGAGAGGGGGAGGGTTGTGTGTGTGTGTGTGTGTGTGTGTGTGTGTGTGTGTGTGTGTGTGTGTGTGTGTGTGTGTGTGTGTGTGTGTGTGTGTGTGTGTGAGTGTGTGTGTGTGTGTGTGTGTGTGTGTGTGTGTGTGTGTGTGTGTGTGTCTGTGTGTGTGTCTGTATTTCTGCTCACGCACATGTGAGTCTTGAGTATGGACTTGTTTGTGTATTTGTGCATACATGTGGGTTGGTGGGAGGGGGCTGTGTGTGTGTGTGTGTGTGTGTGTGCGTGTGTGTGAGTGCTGGCGTGAAGAAGGGAGAGAAGAATCAGAGAATCGATCCGGAGGGTGAGACAAAATGTGACAGAAATGGAGGGAGAGATTGAGGGTCAGCTCACTGAGGGAGCGAGGTGAGACAGATTTGGTTGGCAACAAAGTGCTCAGAAACTCACTGAACCAGAACTGAACACACACAGACAAACACACACACTAACTCACTCAGAAAACCCAAAATAATCCAGCAAAATATAAACTCTGAGGAAAACTATGTTTTTCTGGGAAAAGTCCTTGACCTGTGGAGAGGGCGTGCAGCTCAGGACTGTTAGTTCAGCCTGTCTGTGTAATGTATGTGAGCATGAACAACTGTGGCAGACAACTGAACCTCTAATGTTCTGAATTATGAATATCACTGGAACTGTATTGTGAAGATATGACCACATCCTGTTGTAGCTCAACAAAATAAAAGATTCAACCATACTGTGCGTGAAAGCTACAGCTTTTGTGTTGCACATGTGACAAATTGGGTCAATTTGTCACATGTGCAACACAGCTTGATTTGTCAGAATCATGTGACCTCTCTGTCACCTTGTTGGGTTATTACAGAGTTTTGCTTTTCATGTCTTAATCAGTACAGAGAGTTGGCCCAGGTGTCGAAATCAGACATAAACTGTAATGTCCAAATAATTTCGTCTGGTTATTATCCAGACTTTCATATATGAACCACGCAGGAGGAGATAGTCTAAATCAGACGTGTTCACAACTGCAGGAGAATCCGTTAAGGGAGGAGGCAGGAAGTATAACTTCCACTGTGGAAATCATGTTTGTGTTCACAGCACCAAGCATCGAACCTGACGTCAGTTCTTATCACCAAAAGCACTCGAATCCAGTTGTCTTTCTAAGTTGACGTTTTCGTTAACATCTAATATGAATATTGCGTCTCTTTTTCACCCTGAGCTATTTTGATTCTTTCTTTAATTTCCTCAGTTTTGCGTCTGTCGGGTGTTAGAAACTTCATCAACACACCCACTCGCTCACGGTGAATTCTTTGGGCAGTATACTGCTGTATTCTCACATGGGCTCACTCGGACATTGTCAGGAGTTTCACACAGCCTCTCTGATGTTTCGTTGAATGCGTGTCCGAGGGTAAGTTAAGTTTGACATTGAATTGTGGCTGCATGAGACTTACTGAAAGGCTCGTACGCAGACATTGACTGAAGATAGGTTGAGTATACAGCCCTCTGTTTGACAATACAGATCTGAAACTGCTGTGATCTTTACAGTACAGTCAAGCATACTCATCAGTATCAACAGTGCATTGGGACACACAAGTGTTGTTGAGTATTGTGGTTGCTGTTGATAATCAGTGTGTTATCATGGTGGTTGAGCTCTTTGTTGTGTAGTCTTGTGATTTTGACAGTACTGTGAATAACAGCTTGATGTACGTCTTAGTTATTTGTCAGCGTTGAGGAAATGTTCTTCTTTGAAATAGACATCTTCTCACACGTTACCACTTATTTGAACACTGGAGCTTTATCACAGTATCTTATTTATCGTCATTTTGGATTATATTGTCAATGACAAGGTTTGTTTGGTCAGTTGAGGAGAAAAGCGTCTCGTGAGCAAAGTACATTATTTTTACACACGTGAGCATAAATGCAGGTGCACACTCTTTGTGCACACTCGCTTAAACACACACAGACATGCGTGTTTGGTATCACGAGTCCAGATGGGAGTAGAGTGGATCAATACAAAGAGAGTGGGTCTGGTTGATATCTCTGCTGAATGAGTATCTCCCCCTTCTCTCTTTCTGTTTTCTCTCCGTCTGTCTTTCTTTTTTTCCCTCAATTTTTCTCGCTCTGTCTGTTTTCTGCTGCTTCACTTTATTTCTCCTTTTCCTTGTTTTTTTCTTCTTCCCTTTTCTTTCTTCTCCGTTGTTTGCTTTTTTCTCTCGTCTGCATGCAAGCGAACACACACAAGCACGCACACACACACACACAGACACGCACACAACCACACCACACAGACAGTAATGAACACTTCAAAATCCAAAGCACGATCTTCCTATGGCCTAGTTTTAAGAGCCTCCAATGTCATGTGAGTAAAAAATAGACTGACGAAAACAATATTGAGATCTGTGGTAGCAGAAGGAGCCCAGAATCGGCAGAGGCAGGATCCGCGTGGCTCGTTCGGAGCGTGGTGGTTTTGGCATGGATTTAGTCTGAAGAAGATAATCTTGCTTGCTAGCCATTCGGGGCTCACACAGGTAGCGGTGTTCGAGCTCTCTGGGGTAATGGCACACTCCCGTAGTGGTGATCCAGGGGTCAAAGCACCCAGCTAGTAACACTAGCTAGACAGCAGAATTGTGCAATGGTCAGTGTGGCTATTATATAGAGGTTACTTTTTACACAATCATATCAAGATAGACTCAGTGTTGATCTGTTTAAATAGTGTTTAAAGCAGGTTTAGTTGGTTGTGTGTCTCCTCCTTGAACCTTTAAGTGATGAAACTGTTGACGTTCACAGGGAAGTTTTCTATGTGAAACATTACACTATTCAAACTTCTGACCTCTCGGGTCTTGATTTATTTTTCATCTTCAAGTAATTGAATTCATAATATGCAGTGTCAACCATTCAAATGATATCCAGCTCTATTTGTATAGTAGGGGTTGTTTTATTTTCCTTCAGACAGTTTTTGTTAGTGTGTGTGTGTGTGTGTGTCAAGCTGTGTACACAGATAATTTGAGATTTAAAGAAGTGACATAATGATTAAATTTCTTCGGAGGGTTATACATTTACTCTACATAGTAAAGAGCGTTTTAGATATTCATTGTTTCACTACTGTGTCTTTGGCGCTGTTTTTTTAATTTGTTGATATTTTGTTTGCTTATATGTGAGGTTTAAACTCAGTTTGTATTGACACATTAGGTGGCCATCAGCTTATTGATTACTCTCTGACCTAATTGATGTGAAGTTTGGTCAGCAGGCCAATTGATTAATGATAATTGTGTGTCTGTGTGTATTTTCTGCAGGCGCGGCTGTGGAAGGAAACGTAAAGGGACACCTGTAAAAGTCTTTGTTACACACACGGAGGAGGAGAGCGTGCCTGAACACAGCTTCAGCCCAGGTGTGTGTTTGTGTGTGTTTCATTGGCAAGGCATATTCTTACTGTCATCAACTGTGAGTGTGTGTGTTTGTGTGTGTGAGATTGTCATGAGGGTGGAGCATGTACAAGTGAGTGTGACCTACTTCTGTGCATGCATGTGTGTGAGTGTGAGAGAGAGTGTATGTTTGTGCTTGCTTACATATGTGCTGCGATGTGCACCTGTGTATGTGCTTCAGGAGATTGGGTGATGACCTTTGTGTGTGTGTGTGCGTGTGTGTGTGTGTGTGTGTGTGTTACACTTATATGTAGGCCTTTTATACTGACTGTTCCTGTGCTCTCAGGTGATCGTAAGGAAGCAGCGGAGAATAAACGGTCGACACTGGATGGACACTTTTACAACACAGAGTCTGTGCCCCACAACTGGTGAGTAGACATGTAGTTATATATTGCTGTGTGTAGAATACAGTTTTTTTTGTGTATGTGTGTGTAAAGGTTAATAATAAGTTACATAGTTATCAGAGGTCCGTTTAAACGCTGTTTGTTGTGCTCAGTTTTTTCAGTACTTTTTTCAAAAACCAATCCTTAGTTTAATAAGTCTCATAACAGAAAATTGTTAAAATATCTTGGAATCTGATGAATCCTGAACCCTCTTCTCCTCCCAGTGGTCCATCAGAGCAGGCTCATGAAAGAGACTCCACTGGATCCAAGATCAGCTCCTGCTCGGCCTCCACACCAGCTTCTTCAACCCAAACCCCAACACCGTTCCCCGCTCCTGCCCCCGCCACGGCGACCTCGGCTCAGGCCCCGTCTCTGACTCCCGCGTCCACTGCTCCGGCAGCTCCAACAGCCTCGGCTCCAGCCCCAACGGCTAGCTCCTTCCCTCCCTCCCCAAACTGCCGCATCCGGGAGGTCCACTGTGGCAGCCAGGTCCGGCTGGTTGTTATCGCCATCCGGGACATCACCAAGGGGGAGGAGATCACTGTGGACTACAGTTTGACCGAATGGGGAGAGAACCTGGTCAGTATCTATAAATGATTTATTCACTGTCAAATTATTCTGTTGAGTTTCCTTCTATCATTTTTCTAAACTTGAATTCTACCTCATCTCTGATAGCTTCATTAAGTCAAGGCAAAGACATGATATTACTCCTCAACTTTCCTCAAGCCTCCATCCTGTTAAGGCTTCAGATAGGCAACCATATGTGTACTCACCGTGTTGATCAGCTACACACAACACACACACACACACACACACACACACACACACACACACACACACACACACACACACACACACACACACACACACACACGCACACAGACACACACACACACACACTACACAAACACAGCTAAGCAAGGCATGGGGTTACCATGGTGATGGCTCAGCTCCAGGTCTCTCTCTCTCTCTCTCTCTCTCTCTCTCTCTCTCTACCTATAGTGCTTCAGCAACAGTAACCATGGTTATTACATGACATCTGTTCTTTTAATGGATCTCATTAGATCAGATCAATTTAATCAAAAATATTAAGAAACCAGAATCTGTTCACAGGAATGAATTGACAAAATGGTTAAAATTGACATCAGAGGTTTATGTGGGACCAGGGTTATTTGTACTTCCTCTAAACCATATAATTGGCTGATTGATTTATTATGGTCATTGTATTCCAGCCTGATAGATGCCCCCCCCCCCCCCCCCTCATTTCTGACTGATGTGATGTTGACAATGTTACAAAGCAATATCTCTTTCTGCTTTTGTTTGGCGTGTAAGTGTGAGATTTTGACTCCTAATCAACCTGTGCTCACGACCAACCGCGGTGGGTTGTCCTCCCGCTCACTGAGTGATGGCTTGGCTGATTGTGATGGCAAACGTGAGGATGTGCCAGATGTTGTAATGCGGCTGCTCTGTGTCTTGCAGGGTTTCCGTGGTACCGTGTCTCCAGTGCAACACGAGTGTAACTCTGACACTGAGAATAACAACAATATCAAAAAGGTAAGAGAGAAGGATAACACTTGTCAACCGAATTTAATGTTAAACCCATTGTTGCAAAAAGCAATCTCACTATCCTAAATTGTTCCCCTTAAATGTTAGCTGGCAAACTTACTATGCTAGCAGTCCCAAGCTAAATATTCTTAATATATTTACAGTTAGAGAAATTTACAGCATAAAGACAAATATTACTTACAGGGGCTATAATCAGCAGCGTTTCTGTCATTTATATTTTGAGGCAGAGCACAACTTTAAACTAAATTATTGCAGCAACTGCTACAGTATGTCAATTACGTGACACTGCAGAGACTTATAGCAGGAAGTGAAGTTATTTGGCAACACCAGGCTGTTGTGGTAGAAATATAACTTTAAGAGAGAGAAAGTTTGATTAAGTCGATTTTTGCCACCTTTTCGTATCATCTCCAGCCATTGGTTAACCCAAAGTTTAGCTTTTTCTAATAGCAATTGATGAGCTTTTCTCCATCACTTCCAGGAGGATGAGCCCCTCTCTCTGTCGGCTCAGCAGCGTCAACAACAGCAGGACTACGTCACCCCCTCTTGGTCCCTATCCCCCTCCTCCTCCCCCATATCCCACTCTGATGCCAGTGACTCAGATGCCGGGGATGAGGACAACGCCAGTCCTCGTGGACGTGCACTACGTCGCCGCAAGAAACGGCGCGGCACACCTTCAAAGAAAAAGACCCCCAATCGGATGCCACCCGGGCGCCCTTCACTAGTCCCCCCTGCCAGCGTTCCGCATCACAACAGGCCAGCCCCTTTATCCCATCCTCCGGCGCAATCCTCCCCACCCTGCTCGTCTTTCTCATCTCCAGTCAAGCCTGTGTTCAAAGCTCCGGCTCCACTCGGCGCCAACAGCACAAGCATCATCAACACAAGTGTCCCTAGAGGAGGAGTGTCTATAGACTCCATGCGCCAAACCTGTGAGTACTGTGGCCGCCACTTTCGCTCCCTGGGACGGCACTTAGACAAACACCACTCACACCAACCAGAAGTGTGCTCGGCCCTTGTTGAGCGCTACACACAGATGCCGCGCCTGCATGCACACAACACAAACCTTACCACAACTCACTTACACACTCAGCAGCACTCAAGGTCGTCACAGGTCGCGATACAGAGCCGCAGCTCAGATCCTCCTCAGAGTGGCGTCCAGGACCTCTCCATGTCTCCACCCACTCTCACAGCAGCCAACCAATCCCCAACCTCCTCTGGAAGGACCTCCACCCCACCAGTGCTGACTCCTCCACGAGGACAGAATGCAGTGCCAGTGTCTGTTCTTAAGAGGAGCCCACCCCCTGTGGCTGTGATGCAGCCAAGGAAGGGAACAATGAGGAGGTTTAAGAATGAACCACAGGTGGAGGATGAAGAGGATGAGGATGAAGAAGATGTAGAGGTTGTGGAGGTAACGAGGCCCAAAGAGGAGGACGATGTAGAGGTGGTGTGTCCTCAGTCCTACAGCAGCAATTTGGCCAAAGAAAAGGAGCCACCAAAAGAGGAGGAAGAAGTGGAAGAGGAGGAAGAAGAGGAAGAGGAGGAGGAGAATGGAGTGATGGAGGTGGACGATGAGAGTGGTGCCGAGGATAAAGATAAGGACTTGCTGAGGTAAGCTGTTCTTTGACTGCTTTGTGAGCACATTTATGAGATTGTGAGTGTGAGTTAAACATATGGAGCCAGCTTGAGGGAGCCTTTTGATACAAATTATAATTTGTACCCCCTTTTGCATCTGGCTCACCCTATTTTTATAGCATCATATAATTATTTAAAATCAAACAGATCTAGAGATCACAATCATCAATTTGGAAGCTTCATAGGCTCACCAATGATATCCTCCTGGCCCTGTTGTAACATGCCAACTGCTATGATAATGAACAAAAAGCTCATGAGGGTTTTCAAATGTAATTGAAATGAATCTGAACTATTAAAACTAATCGTTATGCTTATCGTCAACTCTCTCTCTCTGTTTTCAGTGGCTCGGGGCGTCACCACTTGCTGCCCCTGCTCTCGTCCTTGTCCTCTCTGGTCCTGTACCTTCGTCGTCTCCAGCACTCTGCCTTCTTGTCCTTGTCTCGGCAGCTGCAGTCTGCCGAGGCCTGGCGTCTTCTCTGCCACTCCAGTCTGGCTCTCCTAATCTTATACAACCGACGACGTGAGTGCGAGGTCTCCAAACTGTCCATTGCAGAATATCGTGCTCGCATCACTCCCCAGTGCCCCGTTCCCGTCCCACCTGGTGCCCCTCCGGCTCTCACCCCACTGGAGGCCTCTCTGTCCCCCTTTGAACGCCTTGTGCTTCCTCATCTCCCTAGAGTTGGAGTTCAGGGTAAACGTGGGCGAGTCCAGCCCCTTATCCTCCCCCCTCACTGTGAGCCATGTCTGGAGCTCTTATTGCAGACACGACAGGATGTAGGAGTCGACCCGGCAAACCAGTATGTGTTTGCCAGGCCCTACCACTCCCCCGCCACACCACTGCGAGGAACTGATCTCCTCCGCAGCCTGGCCCGCTCTAGCGGAACGCGCAATCCCCGTGCCCTGACTCAGACCAGGGTTCGCCGCCAGGTGGCGATCCTGACCCAGCTATTGCTTCTTGGTGAAGGAGAGGAGCCTGGGCAGCCAGGAGGCAGCGCTGTGGAGAGGCTGGAGCACTTCCTTGAGAGGGAGTACCATGTGACACAGAGCTGTGCCGGAATTGGCCAAGACCCAGGCCTGATGGGCAGAGTGGGTCGAGTCGTGCTTTGTGGAGAGAGAGATGGAGTCCTGTTCAGAGGAATGAGTCTGAACCACATCTGCCTGGAACTTGATGGTGAGTTGGATGAAGAACGAATGAGTGGGACAGATGTTAAATGTTGTCGTCCAAGCCAAACTGTATCTTCCTTTTCTCTGTATCAAACAAACTCAGGCGGAAAATGGATAAAAACTTCTCTTCCATTGTGTGTGTTTGTGTGTAAATGGAGTTTTATTGAAAACATGTAAATTGGTAACAGATGAACTAAAGTTCTTCTCTTGCTTTCCACTCCTTTCTTACCTCCTCTTTCCCGGCAACCCCCCTCCCTCCCTCCCTCCCTCGGTCCAGTTATGTCAGGGAACTCTGCAGACTCATACTCAGAGGGAGAGTCTGATGGGGAGACGGTAAAGGAGAAGCCAGAGGTACCCTCCCCTGCTCCTGCTCCGACTCCTACACCTACCCTGCTCTATGTAAGGAAGGGCAAGAACAATGGGCGGGTTGGACGACCAAAGAAGCTCAAGAATGCCCAGCCAGCCCCTCCGCCTCCTCCGGCTCAACCTATAAACCGCAGGAGAGGCTCAGGTCAGCTCACATCAGGTTTGTTTAGGTTTTACAACTGAAGCGCAAAAGGACAACCGAAGAAAATTAGACAAAGGGTGTTTTAACACCTGAGGGTCTGAACCTAGGTTCATGTTTTTATCACAGTGTTTACATTTGATCCAATTAGATTTGCTTTCACATTGCACTTTAGGGAGCTGACTCAAGCCTATTGCAGGGGCTCCTTCCACCTATACCATTGATTTGTTTGTAGACGGGTATCCGATGGTGTCATGGTTCAGTTCGATCCGGGCTGAGACCACCTTTCTTGGCTGTAAAAACTTTGGTCCATTGGTCTGAGGCACTTTTCACAAATTTAGGTCCAAACTAGAAAGTCTGGAAAAAAAGGTAGGTGTGAAAGCCCCAAAAAGCAGTAATAAGTAGTAGTAATCGTGGTTGTCTTGAGTGTCTGAGTGTGTGTTTGTGCATACAAGCTGGCATTTGTATCAATGGAGATAGAGGAGAAGATTCATGATAACGAAGGTGGTTCAACTGCTCTGAGTGCGTATTTGAGGGTGAAACACAAGAGTAGATGTTTGTCTCAGCAGGAAATATTCACTGGTCGAACTGCAGGAAATAAACACTGCTGAACACATACAACAGACTCAAAAAGTAGGTTCATGTCTAAGATGTCACCGATTCAATCAAATTTCACTTTTAAAGCACATATTCACAAATCCCAATTGCTTAACAAGGTGTGACATCCTCTGTCCTTAACCCTTTAAAAAGAGTTAGGACTAACTAGCAAAAAAAAATAAAATGTGATGACTTCATTCAGTCATGATAGTTGATAGGAGACTGATATACTAATGACTGTCTCAGTCAGGATCCCCTGCTTCCAATGAAAAACAATAAAGCTATGTCCTTGGAAGGTGAATATTTTAGATACAATTATTTACATTTTCAGTTTGTAAATCAGATTTAAAAAAAGCACAGTATTTAAATGAAACGAGTAAAGCTAGAGACTTTATTGAAAATGACCTAGATCTGATTGTAAGTGGCCTTCATCTTCATCAGTCAGTGAAGTGTGCTGCAGCAGTGTAATTTAAACATCTAAGGGAACTCTTTAAACTCTACTGCTAGTTGTGCTTGCTTGTTTTCTGAGCAGGGGGCTGAGGGCACATTAAACTCAACGTGCACGGTTGTGATGGCTGCCGAATCCATGAAGTATATCTTGAAAATATTCTGCCTTCAAAACGAAGGGTGTGAATTAGTTTTTAAACCATTTGAAGTCACAATATGTCCCCTGCTGAAGTATTGTTGACTGTAGTTTAAACCCCTGAGAACCTAATTACAATATCATGCAAATTTGTGTGGGGGATTTAAGGATTGTGTAAAAAAATCAAGAAGGCTAAATCATAATCAGTTATCCAATGAGATTTAGTAACATGGATGGCCATGCTTCCTCCACAGAAAGATTCAAGGTTTAAGGACACAACAAAAAAACATATCTATCTTAAAATATAATTTAAAACAGTTTGTTAAACACTACAGAACGTTTATGAAATAATTGTAAAAATGTAATATCAAACATTCTAAAATGCTTCATTTATATCCCTTGGATGTAGCTTCCTATTTTGCTATCTAAGAAAGTATCCTGCACAGGAAGAAGTATATAAATAAGTGTAAAAAAACGACAATGTGACTATTAAAAAGCCTCCAGAAATAGAAATAAACTTTTGTCAGTATCTACAAATACAAATACAGTATATTACATGTCAGTTATAATTATAGACTGTTTTTGATGGATTTTACTGCTTCCTAAAAGTTAAGCCAAAGCGTCTCAATCTCTCAAAGAGGGTTTCTGTTATTTAGGGGGTTCTTATGACCTAGTGTTCACTTTTAATAATGGTTTTAATTTGCATCTATAAAAACTAGGTCAAATTTCACGATTGACAGCTGAGGCTGAGTAATTGATCGAAAGGACCTTGTTACTTTCTTTCTCATTTTTCACAAACATTCACCTGGATTTCATTTTGGGAGCCAAGGGTCAAAGGTCGAGGTCATGGTGGCCTCACAAAGTAGGTTTATGTTTTATGATATTTTAAGATAAGCTTCAGGGAATTACTTGAAATTCGGTACAACATTCACTTTGACTCAAAGATGAACAGATTCAATTTTAGTGCCTGGAGGTCAAAGGTGACCTCAAGTCCCTGTGAATGTGATATATTAGGACTGAGGCATAGAACCTCAGTGCATGATTCTACTTTTTACTCAAGATGAAAACCTTTCAACTTACTAGGTTGGAAGCTATTTCTATTTGCATATTTGTGTTGACTTTGTATGTAATCTCACCGTAGGAAACTTGAGATATATGTTGGGTTCTGAACAAACCCGTAATCTATTGCCTATCAGATGTTTTTCTTTTGATTGAATCCAGTGAGCGCCCCTCACCTTTGTGTTCTCTAATTAATCAAGTCCTGCAGGCTCAAAGTTTATTCTTAGCCTTGATAACAACTGAAGAGACAGTCATCTAGTTGCTGGAGCTTTTCATCATATCAGCTGATCTTTATCAGCAGACAGAGAATCAACTTGAATGAACCATAGTTTTTTTTTTTTGCTAAGTATTAGCCATGTTTCTACTGTTCCCTGCATACTTTCAGCATTTTCAGGGACCTGTGCACATTTGCAAGTTTGATCCTCAAGAGCTGTGAGTTTTGACGGCTCCGTGTTTGTGGTTTTATGTGTTTACAGGGTGTGTGGTGGCAGAGGTGTCTCAGAAGCTGTCAGAAGACGTGTAATCTCTAACTCCTTTTCGTCTCTTCTATTTTTGTAGGGAAGCGAGGTGTCCTAAAGCGCCCCTGGTCAGAGGCGGAGCGCGCGGCCGTCGAGGAGCACCTGACCCGAAACATCACGGAGCTCCGAGTCCCCGCCAAGGCCGACTGTGAGCGCTGCCTGCAGCAGTGCCCCCTGCTGGTCAGCAACCACCGCGACTGGCGTGCCATCAAGTTCTACTGCCACAACCGCATTCAGCTGCTGAAGAAGAACCAGCGGCGCGACAGCGACCCTCAGCCCCTCACCGTCTGCTGAGAGGGGGCCCCTCCGAGCGAGGGAGAGAGGGAGGGAGGGGGGGAGGGGGATAGACAAGCTGATCAGAACAGATTCTCAAATGGTACCCTGCTGCCCAGGAAATGCACTAATTTTGAGAGGACGGTCATGAATTTCACTCTACCTTCCTGATAGCGTGGTTTGTGTTTTTAAACATGGTTTCTAATTTGACTCCTGATGGCATTTTTATTCCTCAGCCAAACAAGAACAGAAATTCTGATTTCCGCTGCTCTACTTTAAGGTCTTAAAGTTGACACTGACAATGACAATGAGTTTTTAGGGTGCTCCTGTTTTCAGGGTTACAGTTCAAGTCTTGTCAAAAGCAGTGCATGTGGACGGGTGCCGTTTGAGACATGCCTTTGGGTACTTCAGTAACTACGGCACTGACCGCAGCCTGTGTTGTGTTGTGTTGTGTTGTGAATGTTTTTTTTTTCCTCCTTCCAAAATGGACACACTAAACTGAAATGTACACAAGGGAGGAGACCGAGCCCTACAGTGTTGTTATATGAACGTCGTGAAGTAGCATTAGTGTTTTATGCACTTGGAGACGTCAACAGGACACATGGCCTTAGTCTGGGCTACACTTTTCCTTAATAGTGGCTTTATATAATAAGAATAGGCCTAACTAATGCTAACCTAGAAGAATAGCCTGATCTTTCCTGAAACAAGCTAGTTTTCATACAGTTGACGCCGCTATTCTGACTGTGGTTTCATTATATCTGGACTTCAAGGTACTAGGTGATGAATGAGTTACTCTTTTGCAGTTACAATGAAGTCTGTTCGTTTTTATTTACCGGAACATAACCCGATAGTAGGTTTTTTGAGTTGTGGATTTCATCGCAAAGAAAATTAAATGGCATCAGAATGTTGTGAAGTTACTGTTGAATACCTAAGATGTTTAGTTCAACCACAAAGTCCAAGAAACTTTCTCTATGAACTGTCCCTGTCCTTTTCCCCCATTTCCCCCAGATGAACAGTGTGTTCACATTTCCTATTGTTTGTTGTTTTTTCTGCCTGTTGCACATTTGTTATTCAGAGAAGTAAAAAAAAGGCCAATAAGCTGGATACCACTTTGTATGCGGGGAAGATATTCCCAAGGTAATGTTTCGGAGTTTCTTAAAAAATAAGTGGGCTTTTATCATAGAAGTGATCGTTCTGTGTTGCCACATTTGTTTCGTCGTCTGTGTCGACTTTTCCAACGGCTAGAGCTCATCCTGTACTTTTCCCCAGCCACACTACACAGTTTGCAGCTCGATCAGATTTTTTGGTTTCTCTTCAGCGTTTCTGGAAATCTGCATCCATCGGACTTAATCCTCCACAAAACCTCAAGACGGATACTTGAAGTTATTTAAACCTTTTTGCAGAATCTTTATGTTCCTTCTTGCTCTAGCCTTGCCAGTTACATTGTACATAACAAATATAGTATCATTATCCTAACTGGTTGTTTGTGCTAGACTATATGTAGCTTTTTTTTTTTCTTCACTTCTGAGTTATTGTACTGTACATAAGCCTATTTGTAAATACTCCTCAGAGAAACAAAGAAAAAACACAATGTATGACATGCCTTGGTTATTGTGTTATGTTTTTTCTTTTTTATAAGTCTTATAAAAATTGAAAGCTCTATGTTTTGTGATGTGTTTTTTTATTATAGTTAAAAGCTTATTTTTTGATGAAAATAATAGTGTATTAATGTTAAGAACTTTATTTGTTGGGAACTATGTCATACAAATCAGTAGTTATGGCTTTGTATCCCACATGCAGTTCTGCTTTGGAACCACTAGATGGAAGTCTTGGTTCATACAGCATGTACAGTTTGGAGAGATCAGTGTGAAAAAGTACTGGAAATCATTAGATTTCCAGGTGGTTGAAGAAACAGTTTTATGAATATGTGTTGATAGAATGAATCATCTATAGATTAATATCAGCGAAGGCAGCACAGGGCAGCTTTGTCATTTTCTGTAAAACTTTTCAACAAAATAATCTCCCGTTCTCAGACCTGGGGTGAGGAAATGTTCACATATACCCACACATCATGAAAATATCCTAGTATGGGAATGGCAACTTATGTGAATAAATATTTTGTTCTACTCGACACTTTAATTCGGACTGATTTGATGAGACCTACAATGACACCAAGAACCCCTGAGATGCAAATATGTTCAAAACCTGTTATCAATCACGTAAGATGATCTGAAGATATAAAGACAGGATCTATTAAAATACAGACTTGATTTAACTATGAAATGGTGGCGGGAACAATACATATAGTCAGTCACTACAAGTGACAAAACAGAATGACCAAAGAGAAAACACAATGGCAAATATGAAAATAAAAATACAAAACACAAAATTTAAAACACAGTGGCAAATAAACACCACAACAAATATGAAAACACAACAAATCATGTCACGACAAGCCTTGTAGATAGCAGGTACCAACCGTTTCCATTAGAGGTTATTGCTGTTGTGTTTTCTTATTTGCAGGTTTAATTAGTGATATGTTGTCACTTTCTCTTATTTCTCTTAACGCTAAGTAACGAGGGGAAAGAAGACGTAAACTCAACATTATTGTTGAATGTGTTTGGGATCTAACTCTGAGAACTGTCAGGCTCCAGCTAGAGACGGTAGCATCGTTTCATCGTAAGAGTTTTGTAGATGGGAACACAATCAGAAGGCTATGAAGAGAGTCATTCTCCTCATTAGATGTTGGGGATCCACACTCTAGTGTTTATAGTTTTAGCTACTGAGAGATTTCATTGTCACAAACGAGTTGCTGTTTTTCACTGTGTCCAGTAGATGGTGGTAAAGGAACACTGTGGGCCGTCTTCTCATCATAATCTATCATAGTTCAAATTGTATATTAGCAATTCAGAGTGTATATCGATTGACATTTCACCCGATTGGCCGCACAAATAACAGATGCAGTTGTACCTTTCACAGAACTTGACATTTTGAAGAAGATTCTTTATGCATCACACTGAGAAATCGAGGTAGTTTTTACTTCAGAAATAAATAAATAAAGCAATCACAGAGGAGGACCGGCGAACAAAGAGCAGCAGACCAGTTATGTATTTAAGCCTTCAGATCTCAGAGATTCAGAGAATCTCTGAGATTCAGAGATTTAAAAATAGCTGCACTTCAACCAGGAAACACACTGGGAGCATATGTGGGTAATGGAGGCATTTTAAAGCTCTTTGTAATGCTCTTGAATCGTCTTCTATAGAAATCCAGGGCATTTCTCGTCATAAATCCACCAGAGCACACCCAGAGCACATCCAGGATACAGGGGACACAGGGAGGGACCCAATATAATAAAGAATGACTCTATCTCGGGCTAAAGGTCAAAACAGGAAGCACACTTCGACCAATGCATTCACAGAATCCGGACTTTCCTTTGGCTGTTGTCAGTGGTGAATGAGCCACTGTACAAACCTTTGAACCCAGGTGGGCGGCAAACGTGTCGGAGGGCAGGGACACGTGTCCAAGCATGTAGCAATTTATGTGGATGTCCTCTGTTCTTATCTTTCTAAGTGATTCTCTCTGAGTGCACCAGAGATGTAACGTTCCTCGCATGTTATGTGCAGACCTCCTCAAGAACCATGAGAGAATACCATACAGACAAACTGGAACCTATGATACCCCCATGGCACACAGATTTTACAGCAAATTAAAAATAATGTACATGTGTCTCAGTTACACATTTGAGACAGATTAGTAGAAAGATGTATCTCATCGGTTGGCATGATATCAAGCTCATTATGACCATAACTTTAGCAAGCAGTTTGCAGTTTGGAGAGGCGGTGGTCTAGTGGCAGAAACTTGGACTATGGGCAGAGAAGGTCTCTGCTTCGTCTCCGGTTCGACTCCACGGAGAGACAACAAAAGACGAGCCTGGATTGATCTGTCCAAAAATCCAAGAGTCTCCCTACCCTGTCTAGTGCCCCTGAGCAAGGCACATTACTCCCCCAACATCTGCTCATGGTCGCTCTGTATGTCCTGCACCAGATGGGTAAAAAGCAGAGATTAAATTTCCCTACCTGCATGAATGTGTCTGTGCATGTGTTTGGGATGAATAAATGGATCTTAATCTTAAATCGTAATCTTTGTTCAGCGTATTCATTCAGCTTGGTAAGGTGCTACCATCTCTAATTCTCAAGCGATAAGTTGTGAGCCCATTTCAAATTTCAACTGTTGGTCGCACTTAAGGACAAGTCCGGAGATCAAAGGGGATACGATCAATCCTCATGAATGTATGTTTGTTCCAAATTTCATAGTAATCCAGTCAAAAGTTATTAGGATCACCAAAGTTATTATGATTCATTCTCTGGTGACCATGACTCCAAATACATGTGGCGATATCTCACAACTGAATAACGAGAAGTCTCTTCATGTTGATGTTTGTTGAAAAGTCAGGACATCAACACAATCAGCAGGATCAATCCTCAGAGGACCATGACTGTGTGTACCAAATGTAATAAGATACTGAGCCCCTGACGACTGCTGACAGTGGAGAGCAGCGCTGTGCGGATGTGGATGTGAGTGGGGGAATGTGACTCGTCCTCTGTGGTCAATAAGACCCAAACAAAGAGCTGTATAAATACTTTCCAAGACCTGAAGGAAATACTGTTACTCACCAACAGAGTAATATTTGTAGTTGCTTCGATTAGAAATACATTTCATCTTCTCTAAACTATCCCAAGTAATAAGAGAATATCTCTGTTATGAAAAACCTGCAGCTGTCATTCAAATAGCTGAAAACTAATATGACCTTGTTTCACCCCCTCCTCTCATGTGAAAAGGACAAATCCAGGAGAACATTGAGCAGCCGCTCGCGACTTTGTGTGTTGTGATGTGTGAATATGAAGATCACAAGTATCTTGGTGTCGAGCAAAGTGGGCAGACTGTCGACGGTAAGAGGCAACTCATTACCATGTGTCCATGGGATTCAGGCTGTCAGTCAGCACAACAAACAGGGAGAATGTGATTCCTCTACTGAGGACGTTTGGTCCGCAGTGTGTCAGACACTTCTCCATTGTGGTGATAAGATTTTTCATTATTTACAGCTGACCTCTCAAAAAACTAATTTCCTTGATTTGAAAAGCCCGACAGGAAGGCGACTTGGAGTCTAATGTTTGAAAACATTGCAAGTTCTATCCCTTGTTCATATCAGTAAATCCAAACACAAAGACTGAAACCTCCTAAAGGTTTCATCCGTTTGTGTTGTATAGATTCAGTGATGGACTTGTCAGGGGCATCTCTCCACTTAGATATATGCAGGGGCTTCGTCCTTATCTGTGATCTTAAGTAAATTGGACAGAACATGGATCACTTAAATCTGCTAATTTCAGTGTTCATGCTAAGCTAGGCTAAGCTAATCGGCCACTTGCCCCAGCTTCAAATGTTCAGACATTTCCATCATAGCCTTCGAGCAGGAGTTTGCAGTATTCACTTACTCCCTCGACCATTTCAGATCGACAGAGACAAAAGATCTTTATTATATATGACTTGACTATCATCATGTGGACCGTAGGTTGCTTTTAATAGTATGTGTTCAGTGGAATATGTCCACAATGTGAGGAAGAAAGGATGACTGATCTGGATGATGAGGAAATACAAACCTGAAACACAAGTACCCTCTCTATGGTTTTGATCAAATGATCTTTGGTTACTTTGATTTTTTTTCTCACCTGCACAGAACCATGACGCTTTCTACATGAGTGATGATCATCATTAGGGCTAAAGATGGACGACATGTCTGTTTCCCAAAAGTTCCCAGGTGTTTGTTCAGATGAACATTTTCTCTCTGGAATTTGGTTTAAATTAGTTATTTGATGCTATAAAAACCGGGTGATCCTGATTGACCAGTGTATCAGCGCGTATCAACAGGAACCTTGATAACGTTGCGCCACACCATGATCGGTACAACGCCGACTCTGGCACCAAGAGATGTCAGAAGCACAAGACCCTGGAGGTCGTATCATTTTTGCAGAAAGAGCGGAAATGGAGACCCATCATCCGTCTTCATTCAGCGTCCGTGGTCACTGCTGATGACCATATCTCCCTTCCCTTTATCCTTCAGAGATCTGGATTTTAAAATAACTGCACTTGAACCAGGAGTCATACTGGGATGGTGTGTGGGTAATTTGAGGTATTTTAAAGCTCTTTGTACTGCTCTTGAAAAGTATTCTATAGAAATGTATGCCATTCAAATGTGCACGTGCCTCAGTCACACATTTGATTTGTGACTACAAGAGTGGCTTGTAGAAAGATGTATCTCATCGGTTTGCATGATATCAAGCTCATAATGACGTTCATGTTGATGTTGGTTGAAAAGTCAGGACATCAACAAAACCAGAGGGATTAATCCTAATGCAGCATACCCCTGTATTTCCCTTCAGGGGTGGTAGAGAACAAAAACAGAGCAAATAAACAATATTGGTTTCCTTAAGTTTAAAGTGTGTAGCCTGTTAAACACCGAGAATAAACTCAGTCAGTTATTAACTTGAACTCAAATTCTACTTTTGTTGAACAACTCACAGTCCTTATCAACATATATCAAACGATCAGTTGACACATTGCGAATAAACACTGTGCGATGCCGTTGTGTTGGATTTGTCGAAACTAAGACACCTCAGAATAGGAAGGAACCTTGAGCAGAGCCTCTTCTCGCTGTGACAGTGAGGCTAATTAACACTCACAATGGACTTCAGTCTCCATCTTGCTTCACTAAATTATGAAGTATCCCAAACAGTGATGTTATGAAAAACCTCCAGAGCTATTTCTTGTAAAAATGATTGGTGCAGATGTGCCACATCCTTGTTTGTGTTACTGAATATTTCACTACAGTGGAAAACTGCTCTGCTTGAAAGTCAGATCACCTGTTGGTTTGACCTTGAATCTTTTCCCTATTCATATATGTTAATCACAATTAATGCCTTGAGGTTTCAAATGAAATCATCATTATTAACAAACGCCCTTTAGTTCATAAATCTATAAAAACTGCTGAAGTAATTGGCTGCTCTCTCATTTTTAAAGACTAAAGCAAGTATGTTATGCTTGTTGTTTATTCTGAATCTATTACACAACTTCTAACATATTCAGTGATGCTACTTATGGGACAAAAAATAATCAAGCTGCCTATAAATTTTATGGATAAAGGAGGATATTCAACATGCTGGTTTGTTTCGAGTCTTTGACACCTAGAAGATAGACAGTGTGTGATGTAGGGAATTGTTTCTAAGACGGGAATCTTCAAAATTTGAATAGCACCTGAAGTGCGTCATTTACTAACAATCCTCTCATTAAATATGACAATTTGTTAAGAACTTTGTATTTTCTGAGTATTTTTTGAAAAACACTATGTGCTTGAACAAGAAACAAGTTTCAAAATATGTTGAAAGCTGCAGAGCTAACAGTAAAAAAGGAATGGTTTACTGAATCAGGACCTGTGCATGGATGTTGGTCATTTGCTCGTCTGTGTCAAGGTATAGAAAAATCCGTGATCCACAACTGAACTCAATGAACAAATGAAGCCACATTGAGAAGCTGGTCGGATGGTCAGAAGGAACATACTTTAGTCAAAGCTAATGGCCGATCTCTCGATGTTAAGGAGTCGTACACACAGGTCCTGGATGCGCCTGTTTATCAGAACCTAATGGGTACTGTTCTGGATCAGGCCCCATATTTCAGTCGTTTTAAAACAGCCATAACTGTTTTAAATTAGTTTCTTCTTTAATTAGCTGAATAACGACACCAATTACTTGACAGGCTGACAAGCCGCCACTTTCCTGCAGTTACTGACCCGTAGGCAAAATTACAGGTTTGGAAGAAAGATTTGTTGAAAAAATGAAGATGAAATCACTGTGTGATTTGAATGATGTTCCTCCAGTGAGTCTGTGCTGTGGTGTGTCCTCAGAGCCGGGATGCTGCAGGTGACAAACCACTTGGTACTGATCAACTTTAAACCACAGTGACTAGGATTTGTTTGAGGGGGCTGGGGCACAGAATAACCAGCCCCCTTACTGATTAAATGTTAAACCAATCATGGACCATTTTTACCCGCACTTAATAACTGCTTAAATACTGAGAACCTCATCACCGCCTCATCCCAACTCTGCAGCTGAGTCAGAACGTCGACGTGATGGAGTCTCTGCAGTTACATACCTGAGGCCTTGAAATTGTTTCTCTGAGGATGCAGGTTTAGCGGGTTTGTCGATGAGTTTGTCTGAAAGTATATTGAACACTGCCCAATTGCCTTGAAAGTAGCTGCAAGTTATCTGTGGATTTACAAACCCTCCTTGAGAATTACTAACTCTCTAGGAGATGGCAAATGATAGTAAAGTATGGGATTTGGAGAAAAACTCATTTTTTCACCTTACGCGTCTCAAAAAACACGTCCTACCTTATTTACTACCTCAAACTCTTGTTGTTGGAAATGTGTTCTCTATAATCTGCTGCCTGAAACCTTACAATCAAGTGTCATTTCAGCTTGTAGCTTGACAGCACGTGTAAATGTATGTTAAGCATCATTTTCCCTGCAGGAGGGGATGATTGTCTCTATTCCACTTTACTCTCAGCTAAGGTTTCATATTTGAACCTGAATTTTGAGACTCTGAAGTTTTCACTACAACATGGCACTTTAAGCTGTTACAGGCCTGGGGTTTACTGGAGGATACTGTCAATTCTGATGATACATGAGTCACAATCATCAGCTCAGTGACCATGGCTATGGGAAAGAGAAAAAAATCACGTAGATTATCTCTGCCCTTGATGTAAATCTTCAGGATATAGCTGCAGGGCCTCGTGACTATGTATTTGTTATCTGTGGCAGAAGGGACAAAACAGTGTTTGTTGTTGACTGTGCATTCTGTAGTCGAGTGGAAATCATGAAGAGCCAGTACTCATCTATCAGACCTAGCTGTCCTTGGAACATGCTTTGCGTTAAGATGTGCATTTCCAGCTTCATGAAAAGATGCGATGACAAGAGATTGTATTCATTGACATTTTAATGTTGCCACAATGCTTTTGAGGCAGAGTGCAAGAATACAAGTCAGAGGTCTCCTTAATCTGTTTCCGACAATAGAAACTACTTTAAATAGACAGTTTGAGTCGATTGTGAGATACAGATGCAAATAGTGATTTCTGTCGAAGCTTATAAAACAAACTCACACAGTGACCATGAACTCAGGCGGAGAGGTTGACAACAATAATAACTTAGTTCACTGACAGAACATTAGACAACAGATTTTGGATAATTACTCCGTTATCAAGGTGTTCTTCAAGCATTAAATGGCAAAATTTGAGACAGACAGGGGAAAGAATAAAACAAAGAGATCGCCTTATTATATTATGATAACCATGAAAATCAGCAAAGATGTATTGAGTTAAGTCCAAGGTAAGGTCGTTCGCCGGTTTCAGCTTCTTAGATGAACTTACTTTGTGCCTTTCTATCCTAAAATACAATAAGCTGAACATCCGGACTGTTGGTCTGAAGTAACAATATTTGTATTAGATGAAACGATTCAACAGCTAATAATTGTGCAGATTGGTCGGTAACATAGCTGCTGTCCAGATGAGAACATAGGGGATGTGAGACACTTGTTCATGCGTCTGGTACCACATTGACACAGTCCTCTACAATCTCAAACAGGAAGTGATGCGGGCCACTGCGGCGGGCCACCTCACTGGCCGTCTCCCCGGTGCTGCTGAGAAGCCCCGGCTTTAGGTGTCTGTGGGACAGCAGCAGCTCCAGCGTCTGGGCGGAGTCTGTCTTTGAGGAGCTGGCGTGCGAAGCGGCCAGGTGTAGTGGCGTGAGCCCGCCATTGGTCTGAGCGTTCAGCTCGGCCCCTCGCTGCAGGAGGAGACTCCCCACGGTGACGCGGCTCCACCGGCAGGCGCTGTGAAGGGGCGTCCAGCCATCGACAGTGCGGGGGTCAACCCTGGAGCCGGCGGCGAGTAGAGCAGAAACAACCTCCACATGGCCGCTGTAGGCTGCACGGTGCAGGGGAGTGTACCCGTCGGCATCACAGCAGTGCACCAGCAGTGGATCAGCCGTTAATAATCTGTGGATGGGTGAAAGCTGGGAGGAAAGAAATAAATAAAACATAGAGCAGGAAATTACAAACCAAGAGTTTGTAGATCCCTATCATGAGGGTAGTTTTGGTCTCTTTGTAAATTATACAGTCTTTGTATAATCTTGCTAACTAACAGACTAAGAACCATATGAACCAAACAACAAACAAATAGGGGTGGTAACCATATCTGCATTAGAGGCTTTAGACTAGAGGAATGTTTGGCAACTGTCTCACTATTGTTTGTACCTTGTGCTTCGCTCCTATGGCCTGAAGGACACACACACACACACACATACCAGCGCACGACAGATGTGACGTCTGCTGAATGGAGAGTCAGTGTCATACTTCATGTGAAAGCTGTAAAGTCTTAGGTCAGATGTGATCATTAAAGAGGCGATGACTACCTTTGTGTTCAGGATAAAGAAAAAACATGCGGGGGCTTTAACACTTTCAAGAAATAACAAGTGTGTTTTGGTGAGAGCTGTTGAATACAAGATTGTAAAAACACTCAAAGATGAAACACTTAGACTAATGAAGCAGAGAGATTAATGGGTAACTTTAAATAATTTAGAGATTATCAACATCAAAACTATATATTGTTTTGCACGTTGGAGAAAATAATTACATAGAAATAGGTTGCATACGTAGGGAACTGCGATTTAATTAAATTGAGGTTGACCTTTTCCCCACAAGGACAGTGTTCAATTCCACACAGGGTGCTTTATTGTTCATTATGTTAGAGGACAGTTGGTCAGAAAATGAGCGCTGCACCGTTTATTCTTATGATTAAACTGTTTTCATTGTAGCCTTTTTTTTTTACTCACAATACACTTTGTCTATCTGATACCAAATGCTCAGCTCTCACTACGGCTTTAAGCACATTTGAAGAGGCCACATTATTTTTACTGAGTCCTAGTATAGAGGAGCATATGTTCCAATACAAAGCTAAATTATTATACAAAATTGGCATTTTTAGCCAGATTTTATGAGGAAACTTTATTGTATAAATGTGTGATATCCCAATGCTGTATATATACGGCAGACAACATACATTTGTCTACCATCGGAGGTTTTTGTGATAGTCAACTTCTTCTATTTTCCTGAAAATGTGATTTAATTGTGATACACATACATTATAAAATCCACAGACTCACACTTTGAATCGTTTGCGTTCCCTGTAGACGTCCATTGTGTGAACGATGTAGAGGGAAAAGTGATTCTACAAGAAAATCCTTGAGCAGAACAAACCGCTTCCCTGAACGAGCTGTTATGCAACTGTAACTAAGATCGAAATATATTATGAAAGTAATGTTTTAATTAATCATTTGTACTATTCTATTGAAGAAAATAATGAAAACACCTATATTTATAATTGCATAGAGCCGAAGATTGATGTTGTTTTATCCAACAAACAATAACTCAAATAAGACAAGGATGAGCAGCAAACCCTCACATTTGAAAAGCTGAGAATCAAATGTTTGGTACCATCACAAGGATCACTGATTATTTCTATTCACTAATTCAGATTTAAGCCAAAAGATCAAAATTATAAACATGAGCATGACAATGTGGCTTTTTCTTCCTTGTTTTCCACATTTGAATTTTAGAATGACAATGAGGTATTTTCAGGATTAAAACATTATGTACGCTTCAGTTTTGTTTTTTTGATTGCCCATTGGCTTCAGAACGAGTCAATTGTACAAATGAAACACATTCATGTGTGATGCTTCAATTTGTAGTTGATTGCAGGTAACATAAGTATAGTACGGCACTATAAATGTAAATGGCTAATTACTGAAATTATCTGACGAGCTGAAATAATGACTACAAGCATTCCTGTGCTCTCGACCTACTGAAATGCCAGATAAAAACTCTCTCTCTAATGAGATGAGCTTTCTCCATTGGTGAATTTAACCCTGTTGATTGGAAATTCTGAATTGCCCGGAGATGTGAATGTGACTCTCAGTCACTGTATATCGGCGCTGTGACTCACCACCTCTGCTCGTCACTGTCTGTGCGTTTCAATGTTAACTCTTTCCTTATTCCCACTTCCTGTTTGACTAAATGACAAATCAAATGGTTTTGATCACTTACACCAGTGGTTCCCAAACTTTTTACAGTCTCGTACCCCTTCAGACATTCAATCTCCAGCTACGTACCCCCCCCCCCCCGACGCACGTATACAGCATATAACACTTGAAACTTTGAAATTGTCAGGGATTTCAGGACTCGGATGGAAGTTTAGATCAAACAGAGTTTATCTATCAATTGCCAGTTATCAATCAGTTGTTAACCATGATTGTCAGTTCCTAATCGCTGGCGGGAGAATATTCATATTGCATGATTATTTATAACTCAGTTTGAAAATGTAAAAGGGCTTTTTTTCGCAAATACATTTTTCTCCCCATGTACCCCCTGAACCACTTCGCGTACCCCAGTTTGGGAACCGAGGACTTACACGATTGTTTTCTGCAGCCCACAGAATGAGCTCAACAGGTTTGTCTTTGAGGGCTTCCTCCTTTCCTAGATACCACTCCTCGCTACGTTCCCCTTCCTCCTCCTCCTCCTCCTCCTCGTCCTCTTCCTCCACATCATTGCTGCCTGTCCACAAGCTGCTGGTTCCACGGGGAATCAAGTGTCCATGTGTGTTCAGAAGCTCGAGTTGATTGAAATCTTCAGGAAACTCCATCACTGAAACAGTCACACAAGAAGTAATGAATATTAGAGATTTACAAACTAATGTTGAAAACTAAGTTAACAATCTAAATCTAATTACTTTACTCGACTGAATAGCCTCCGGGTGTTACTCAGCTCGTCAGCTTTGTTGCTTTGAGTCGGATCTATCACGTTTATATGGGAGAGGCGGTGGTCTAGTGGCAGAAACTTGGACTATGGGCAGAGAAGGTCTCTGGTTCGTCTCTGGTTCGACTCCACGGAGAGACAACAAAAGACGAACCTGGATTGATCTGTCCAAAAATCCAAGAGTCTCCCTACCCTGTCTAGTGCCCCTGAGCAAGGCACCTTACTAGCCCAACATCTGCTCCCAGAGCGCAGTACATGGTCGCTCACTGCTCTGTGTGTCCTGCACCAGATGGGTCAAAAGCAGAGATTAAATTTCCCTACCTGCATTAGTGTGCCTTTGCATGTCTGGGTTTGTCCCAAACCCATGCACAGATCTAATCTTAATCTTAATCTAATCTTAATCTTATAAGTGGCAGCATCCGCAGTGTACCCCGACAGTCCATTATGATCACAACTGCATCACGTCCAACAAGTACACAAAATCTACATTTAAGCTAGGACTTTCAAAATAAAAAAATAATTTGAACAAGCTTTCCCACAAATAACACTAAGAATCATACATTCTTGCTACACAAGGTTATCAAAATACAATAAGCCTCTTCAGTATTTTGGCTTGGCCTGCACATCCACTGCTACTGTATAAGCACTTTTTTATATTGTAATAAGGTAAAAATCTTTAAGATATGAAATAGTTAAAGCCCAACTGAACCTTTAACATACATATAAGTATTGATGTTTATACAAAATTTACAAAAAATAAAGCAGAAAATATGTAAAAGCTATAGAATTTTGCTCAGACTCTTTACATTTAATTGCTGATGTTGTATGCTGGCATCTAATGTGAGGAAGAAGAATTACAAACACTCAATGAAATACAGTTAAACAGATGAACTTTCTGAATCCTCAGGACTGACCATTAAGTTGAATCAGCATCTTTTAGCTTTGTGCTCTTAAACTTCCTCCTTGTTTGCAACATATAACGTCAGCAGAATTGCGACTACTTTTCTCCTTCGTGTCGTTTAGAGGGAACAAATGTTATTTTATTTGATTATTTATGGTAATATGATCAAAACTCCAACGACTGTTTATCCAGACAAACCTCATGATCAGATAGTTTAACTCTGTTAATCATAGGTTCTACGGTCGGTCTATAAATCGGTCAATGGTTTATTTTAATAAAAAGGACAACAGAAGAACAGGTGCCTGTTGAGCTAACTCTCATTGTGCTGTTGATAAATCGATATCTGTCCCTGTCAAGTAAAAAACAAACAAATGCAATGAAATAAATAAATGATGTAAAGTCTTTGCTCACGAAGCAAAAACCAGAGTCAACCACATGATAACCAGCTAATCCACCAGTGACAGTTCCAGTGGTGGAAGAGGCTCACTGTTAACAACATTAAACCAGTGAACCTTACGTTAATGTAAAGATAACTTTACGTTAACGTCACAGCTGTCTAAACGTACGAAGACGTATCATGTAGCTACTGGAGCTAATGTTATTAGCATAATTTCTCGCGTCAGAATCCCTTGCCACTCAAACAGGAGATTTATCTGACTCACCAGAATAAAACCATTAACTCAACCTCACCTTTCAATGGTTCCAAACAAACTGAGGTTCACCGGCTGCTGCCGAGAAACATGGGATATGTAGTTGTTCTCCGGTGTTGGCGTCAGTGCACTTCACCGTAAAGAGGACACTACCCATAAGTACCCGCGGTGTGTCCGGTCTTCTTCGTTGCTGGAATTAAGAGTTGTCCAGAGACGGTGTCTGCCTGTTTCTGCCCCCTGTCACCTGTCAGGTGTCATTGCACCATCCTCGTGTTTTGTACATTTTTACATTACATTACATTACATGTCATTTGGCAGACGCTTTAGTCCAAAGCGACTTACAATTAGTACACTCAACATCTATGAGGGGCCATTTTAGGGGTTCAGTATCTTGCCAAGGACACTGCAGATGGGGAAGAGTGAGATTTAACCGGCAACCTCTTGTTGGAGAACACCTGCTCTACCCCTTAGGCCACACCGCCCTTTTAAAGTCTTTTAATGTCCATACATTAAAAGATGGATTTAAACATATTTATTTAATCAAGAGGATACATATTATATTTAATTCAGACAGATGGAGACGCACTATTAAAGAGATGCTCATCACTTATATGATTTGAGCCTTGAAATAAATAATATTACATTACATGTCCTTTAGCTGACGCTTCTGTCCAAAGCGACTTACATTACAAACACTCAGCATTTTTTTATGAGGGGCCATTTTAGGGGTTCAGTATCTTGCCAAAGACACTTAGGCATGCAGATGGGAAAGAGTGGGATCAAACAAGCAACCTTCTTGTTGCAGAACACCCGCTCTATCCCCTAGGCCACGCTCTCCCCAATATGACACTGGTGTGATAAAACAGTAATTGGGTTTTTTATTCATTGAAACCAAATTTAGACAGCATGTCCTGTTTTGAAAGCCCTTTAATAAAATGTAGGCAGGTTCGAAATTGTGTCAAACTGGTCAAATCTTATACCAGTAGCATATTGTTAGCTTTGGCTCCTCCCCCCTTCGTCACAAGTTCTCTAAGAGAGACAGGAGACTGCACACAAACCTGGGTAAGGGACATCACTGGTAGGGAAGGCAGTGTGTCTCTCTTGATTTATTGGACATTTTGTGTAACTAATACCTCTAAACTTATTTGAACGTTCACTCACATTGGTTTTCAAACTAAAGTTGTGTTACCCTTCTCCCCCCACCCTAAACTTACATCATCTTGGCTCTGCGAGCTCCGGCTAACAGGGGTTAGAGCCAATGTCTCGACGTGATGTTGCTCGAGAACAACTCGAGAACCACCTCAAAAAAAGTCTGCCAGCCATCTGTGACATATGTGCCTGGTGAGTCTATGTCATTGTGGCCGTGTACGATTTTCTTGTGGCTTGAGTTCATCACTGACAGTCACTCTGACATGCAGCCCTACTTCCCTCGTCCCCCTCAGTCACTTTTACCCCTTATTTAAGAGTATTTTTCCAAATCACGCATGGATGGAGTGAGGACCAAGGGCTGAAGTTACACTTTCACATGGAGACTAAATCCATGAGATGGATCCTCAGTAAGACAATATGGGAAAAATAATCAGAAAATATAGATAATGACTCAGGGCTGTAAATGGGCAACATTATGCTGCATTGACAGCAGGTGTACTCAGACAGAGACTTCATAACAACAGTAAAAAACATTTCATTTAAAACAGAGTAATCTGCAGATGTTTTTTTTTGCATCAAAAAGCCCCCGTGTTTTAATTTCGGTAAGTGCATCCACAGAAGAGACTCCAAGCTGTGACATGTTTTGTTTTCTTGTCAGTTCCAAGGGAATCTACAGGATTATGGTGTAATTAATATAACTAACACATTCAAATAAAGGGAGAAAACATCATTCAGTAATGACTATAATCACCACAGTTTGTTGGTTGGTTAGTTTGTTTGTTAGTCAAAAGGAAAAAATAACCAAAGACTAATGGCGGAATCATTGAATGCAAATTGCAGAAATAACGTGGTATTGGTTATGAAAGAGCTCAGAAATCGGTTGGTGCAGATCTAGATGATGGGACTGATCAAGGATTTTTCCAGATGTTTTAAACATTGTACTTTTGAGATCTTCACTGATTTCTAAGGGAATAATTAATGGATTGAAGGAGACTGTTGGGACATGGGACAGGTATGCTCTCTACTCTGTGCCATTCTTTTTTTGAAATCTTGACAATGACTCAGAGAAAGACGTCTTCAGGCATTGATCATAAATAATTGGAGGCTGTGTCTCAGGAGGTCCTCGAACCTTTCCATGAGAAAAAATGTGTCGTTGGGCAAGATAATCAATCCCAACTTGTCTCTGCTAACAGTGTGTTAGCGCTGCACATAGATGTTCGGTACGTTTAAAAACTAAATTGGTTAATTTTAGCAGGAGCAACTATAGTTGTTGACAGGCACTATTGTCCGTTCACGATTAGTGGTATTGTGGGTCTTTAAGCACTGAGCACCCTTGACCCTGATTAGACTAAGAAGTTCAACAGAAACTCAGAGAGAATCGTCGACAGGAACTAATGAAACTCTTTGCAGAATGCATAAAGGGTCTTTTGAAAGGTTGCACAGGGAAAAGAGCGATGGTTTGAGTTTTTGAAAAGTGAGTCACATCTCAATCCACAAAGGACCTCACATATTAGCCACCGCATGAGCCATGTGTTCTGTCCCTCTTGGAAGGAGCATTATAATAAGGAGAGCACAAAGTCTGAGTGTCTCCCTATTTTTGTCCTGAGTTATACACAGCACCTGCGCTGCTCGATAATTTTTCGTTTGAAGGTAAGAGCACAATGCCAACATTAACGTACATTGTAACAACATGTTCATAGAGACTCAGACACACTTTAGGAATAAGGTAACTGATGCCATTAAAACCAGTCTGTACGGTATGTCTCTCTCTGCTCTGGTTTTAAATCAGAATAAGATCAGAAATAGGAACAGGACTGAGGCCACAAGCAACCTCGAAAGGCACCAGCATGATCTTCTATCAAACCTCAATGTCATCAAGTGTCATGACTCATTTTATGAATCAAGTTTTAATCAAATCTAATCATTGATGTGTGACACACTGACTGTGATGGATAAACCTACTAACTGTTTCTGATCCCAGGGTGCTCACTTTATATATTGTGTTTATGACCATCAACAATCATTAATAGATAGATTAATACTTTATTGATCCTGTGGGGAATTGAGGAATTGGTCAGAATATACACAGACTCAAAGCAGAAAGTAAGTTTCGAACTATTAAAAATAAAGATACCAATACTTAATTATGATTTGTAAACAGTTAGTCCCAGTGTCCTTACACCGCCAACACGTTCTTTCTTTTTCATGACAATGGATTAAGATGACACATATGTCTGTGACTAAATGAGTGACTGTGCTTATGAATCTATCATTATTATATTCATTGCTTTTGTATGAATATTTTGATCCAACCATTGCTCTTTCAACTGGAACCGTTTATAGTTGTGACTCAGATGGTGATAAGGAATGAAACCAGGGCTCCTAAGAAATTTGAAATAGTAACATTTGTTGGCGATTGTGTCTTACATTGCTTAATCCCTGCTTGATTATTATAAGAATTTCTATTTTAGAAATTTGTTTTTAAATATTCCTCTGTTTTAGTCATTCCATCTGTTGATGGATACTCACCCGCAAATAGAGTTGCTGCTTTTTATCAAAACACGATCAAGGTCTAATTTCAAATCACTGGACTATTCTACTCTAATACTTTATATTGCACTTAAGTGATGCATAGAAACACATCCTCAGCAAATTAAAACAAAATCTAATCACTGCACAGTATTGAACGGAACCTTAAAGGGATAGTTCACTGAAACAGGAAAATTAACTCAATATCCACTCCCAACTGTGCGGATGGAAGTGGTGGTTGAAGTGTTTGAGTCCACAAAACTGTTTTACATTAAACATATTGGGCCTATGGGTGAATGGATTAAATGCTGTGTTTGCCTCAGGCGAATGAATCACTTTAGTACAGAGAAATCACACTCTCTGCAAACACACACACACACACACACACTTTCATACTACTTAATTATATTTCTTACATGTAGGCATTGGCCACAACACTAATAGGTTTTGGATTTAAACTCTGTGCAGATGAGTGTTTGGGAATGCGAATCATAAATAATATTGCATTTCATACCATGTGACCACTCATATGTATGTTGGTCATGTACATGTGGGTGTAGACAGGAGGCAGATTGTCTCTTGCAGTGGTTTGCGTAGGTGCAGAAAACTCTACAAACAACCAACAGCAACAGTGGAATTTAGCAGCTGGCATTTCTTCTCCTGGACAGACAAAGAGGTGGATCTGTCTCTGAAACTAACACATCTGAGCTATTCATTGTTTATGTTGCCATAATCAAGTTATGAGTGATGACACAACCAGGAACATTCAATCAGTTTCCTGTTTCAGTCAGTCTCTGCTCATCCAGACAAAGCCCCAGAGCTTTCAGACTCAAATTGGGCCAGCAGCGTCTCCAAGAGACTGCTACTTGAAAAACGAACATAGCTGATTTGATGCATTTCAGAACTAAAACCTATTGGCGTAGAGACCACTTGCTGGCTAATGGGGTATTGGATCCCTACTCAATCACAGAGGGTGTTATGTCCCTTTTTCAATTTGAATTGAATTTAAAAAAAAATCCAGCACAAGGCAAAAAGGAAAATGAAATTACTCCGCAGGTAGGAAAATAAAAAGATGCAGGAAATAAGAAATGAGATGAGTGTCCTTTTAAATACCAGATTACATTTTTTATTTCCAATCAAATTATTTATTCATCTTTTTAAACTTCATATTCAAATAGTTAAATTCAATGATGTGTATACATGTATAAATTTGTACTTTTAAATAACACACTTTGACACACATGTCTGTTTTGTGTTGTTTTTGTGGCTCCCTTTTTAATTAGATCTATTCATCGATGGCCTAATAATATGTCTTTTTGTAAACAATATTTTTATTTCTCATTAAACTATCAAATTAATTGGCACACCATTCATTTCAAATGCAATTTATAAATCGCTATCTTAATTATAGAAAATGATGCTCCACATGGAGGTACACTACTGCAGGAGCATTTATTGTGCTCACAATCACAGCTTAAAATCTGAACATGAGGTAAATGAGCTGAGTCTGGTCTAAATACACAAGGTCTGCATAACAAACTAGAGTTTAATTTGTGGATTCGCAGGAGAGAAGCTCCGCCATGTTTTAAAGGATATTTGAATGAATGCAGATTCTCATGGGATGGAGACTCTGACTTTCAGAACAGCCGATCCACCCTAAGGGCAAAACACACACCACTCTGCTCCGACCTGTGAGATTACCTTTAAGGACAGCAAATCAATAAGGAGGGAAACTGGAGTTCACTGCAGTCTCTGTGATCACACACACACATGTCTAACCCTCAAACCAAGTCTCAACCCTCAGAAAGCCAATTTAATTTGTGAGGACCAGCCATGATGTCCTCAGAATAATCGTATTGAACCCAATTTGGCCCTCATAACTTAACACACCCACATACACCATCACACACTTCTACTTGTGAAGACACTCATTTACATAAAGCATTCCCTAGCCTCATAGTCATAACTAAGTGTTGGATTTGGCTGCAGCGCTGTTAACCCCTGAACCCCCAAAAGAGTTTTGTGGACTCTAACACTTCATCCACTCCTCCATCGCCATTTAGTGGTGAGTATAGATAATGAGTGAGTTTTCATTTTTGGCTCAAGTATCCCATGTGACCTTAATCCTAAACGTAACCTTAACCTAAACCTCACCTTAATTTATCCCTAACCTTAACCTTAACTTGAATGTAGCCCTTACTCTCCTGAACTTAAACCTTTAAAATATATTCACCATATAGTCGAATGATGTACAGTTTTGGCACTTTTTTTTCTCACATAAGACAGACCAGGTTGGACAGACAAGTGTGATTGCATATAAATAAGTTACAGGTCCCCACCTCATTCATACTTGTTCCACACACACACACACGCACACACACACACACGCACTCACAGACACACACTCACACACAGGTTTAAAAGCCGCAGTCGCGCTGTCGAGTCGCGTCACTCAACTTGTTGCTCCAGCGGCTGCGCATCTCTTCAGCGGCTCCGCAGAAAGAGCAGGTGTCGCACACACACACATACACACACATACACACACTCACTCACACACGCTCACCATCATCTTCATCACTAGTTGAAGTGATCACCAGTCATCGCTCAGAGGAAGAAGAAGAGGAAAAGACATGACAGCTGTGTGTGTGCCCCTCTGCCTGCTCCTCTGGGGGTTCGGCAGCTCTGGCAGAGCAGCAGCAGCGGGATGGACCCTCAACGACTCCTCACTTGTGGCGGAGGGGATGTTATCTCTCCGGGAGAATTTCCTGAATGTGTCGGTGGCACAGCTGGAGAATCGCACCTCCGGCTTCTTCCACCTGGATTTTGACGACAGGCTGCTGGAGGACTGGCGCTCCCTGGCAAGTAAGAAGAGCCGAGACGGGGTGTCGCAGGGGGGCGGTGTGAAGGTCCTGCTGTTAGCCGCTTACTCCCTCATCATCGTGGTGTCCCTGTTCGGGAACATCCTGGTGTGCCATGTGCTGGTGAAAAACAAGCGCACCCAGTCGACCACCAGTTTGTTCATCATGAACCTGGCTGTGGCTGACATCTTCATCACTGTCCTCAACACACCCTTCACCCTGGTAAGAGCAGCCCTCAGCAACATGTTGAATTGACCGTTTAATATAGAAGACTTCATATTTGTAAAGTGTGTATGTTCTTTAGTCCTTCTACCGCAGAGGCAGCACAGACGAAAGAAACAACTATTCGAACTTTTGGACCACATTACTTGTAGATATAGTTCAAAATATTCAAAAAGACCATCATTTCTTAAATAGAACATTCTAATTATAAAATAAGTGTTCATAGAAGTCTAACTTTGCAGAAAGATTTAAGACCAAAAGACTCCCCCCCCCCCCCCCTCAGAGAAATAAGCTGGTGAATACAAATGTAGATATCTATCTATCTCACTATCAAGGGTTTCAAACTTTCTTCTCCCCAGGTCCATTCCTCTCTTTGACACAAAAGCTTTACAAGTATTTCCCCAATGTGAATGCAATATTGATGTGGAGACTTCACAGGTAATTTGATCATTGGTGTTTGATCCAGTGCTTTAGTGGTGATAAAATAATCAGTGGAGTCACATGCCCTCAACTTCACCATTAAAAAAAAAAAAAAAAATTAGTTGATGGATAGATGGGATCTGGAATTTGACAGATGGATATGACTGGAAATCCCTCTCTCTGTTCTTTCTTTCTTTCTTTCTGTGTGTGTGTGTGTGTGTGTGTGTGTGTGTGTGTGTGTGTGTGTGTGTGTGTGTGTGTGTGTGTGTGTGTGTGTGTGTGTGTGTGCGTGCGTGTGTGTGTGTGTGTGTGTGCGATTGTGTCTGTCCCCCTCAGGTCCGGTTCGTGAACAGCACCTGGGTGTTTGGGAGGACCATGTGTCACATCAGCCGCTTTGTGCAGTACTGCTCCCTGCACGTCTCCACTCTCACACTGACGGCCATCGCACTGGACCGACGTCAGGTTGGTCAACTGTCAGGAGATGGCGCGGTGATGCTCCTGTGTTCTAGAAGAAGCTCATATAGCTTAGTGGTGTGATACTATGTTGTTATGCAGTGAACATTAAGATGGCATAATGTTGTGTTAACAGTGAGTAAAGCCTCTGTATTTCTACTCGTCCATTTACACGGAGGGATGTCTGGCGCCCATATCAAAATATATTTTTTTTTCTCAGATTGCAACAAAATGTCCATTGGGCTACAGAACCTTTGGTGTCTGCGATGATGAATGCACAGATTCTTCACTGGAAAAAAAAGATATACACTACTATATTTCTATAGAAATGTACCCTTCGTTACAAAATAAGTGTCTGCTCCGACTGCTTCTTTTAATTTTTTGCACAACTCGGCACAACCACAGCAGATACCGCCCACATCCACGCGTTGCTCTCATTGTTGATATTTGGTTTCAGCTTTGTTTAGTCTGACTTGGTGACAGACTTTAAAAGTCCCACGTGGAAGAAAAAAGATGTGCATGTCTTGAATCTAAAGCAGGTCCGGGTGCTATGTGAATACCATGAAAGTCATAATGGAAATTTCTTGACAGAAATGCACCCAGCTCATAATCAGAATCCGTCCTTGTAAGACGTCTTCAGAGATGAGCTTTGCACAAAAGAAAAATGAGGAGTCTTTGTTAGAAAAGACTATTGGTGTTGACATTTTACCTTACATATTGCTGCTAAATGATTTGTTGATCTCTATACTGGCTATATATTAATGTTTAGTTCATACTGTGTAGGGGAGAGCGGGGGGTAATGTGGGACATCTTTTACATTTTATCCTCTCTAGGCAAGCTAAAATGATACAGTGATCAGTGAAATTTACACATTTCCCATTAATTCAGGATATTTTCTAGCAATGGAAATGATAAGAATATCTTCAGGACAAAGGGCAGTGAAATTATGATTGTTTTAAAAAAAGTTGTCTTGTGTCTCACTTTACCCCAGCTAAGGGGGTAAAGTGATCCACTTGCTTTTTCCACTTTAAAACTACCATAACAACACATGTTGTAATAGTTAAAATCCTGACAGCTAGATTGACAACCACACATTCCAAAACTAATATCGCACTAGTAACAGAATCATGGGGATTGGTCAATTAAGCACATTTATGATTATTATGATTCATGTGATCTCTTGCACACCCTAGCTTACCTGCACATTGTTTCTCTGTCCAATTGGCAGGGACAGGGATATTGTTTTTCTTTGCGTATTCAAATGCCAGTTCACTGCACTTAACTGGAGCAAGGCCATGGAACTGGTCAGCTAGTTGTTTCAAGTGTTTGGCAAGCTGCTCCTCCATCTCATCTGTGAATATTCTCTTTGCCTCAGCTTCTGCACCCCAGGCTACTGATTTTATTTTCCCTTTCTCTTTTTTCTTTATGAATCTTTAGAAGGTTGTCTTATCAATATTTCTATCCCTTCCAGCTTTTCTTAAGGACTTCTTTCCTTGCATGACCTCAGCGGCTGCACTCTCCATCTCTGCGAGGGCTGTTTGGCCCCAGGTTGTCTTCCTGGTGTATCGTTTCTTGGCATGATGGCTTTTCTATAATGTTTATGACATTAAAAATAAAACATATATAATGTAATATAACACTTAATATGTTTAAGACTAAACTTAACTTGTGCTTCATGGTGGGGTAAAGTGAGACACTCTCTCACAGCATTTGTCCCACTTTACCCCACAGCCACCGTTTTAGAAAAAACAACATCTTTTAGCAATTCAGGCTAATCTTCAGCTAGCATCAATCACATGGTTTTATAACTTTGAAGTTCACCAACATGTATGATATAAGTTTTTCTACCTGAATCAATTTGTTTTGACACAACAGTTGATTATGTTCAAAGCAAGAAAATTTACTTTTACATGCTAAAACCACATTTTTGTGAAAAAACATACTTTCCACAGCACCAGCACCAACTTCTCCTTCATGGCAAGGGGGGAATGGGAGCGGCTTGAAAAACATAATGGTCATATGACCACAAATGTGTTCTGTTGCCTAGATACAGGGGAGTCTCACATTACCCGATATCCCACATAACCCCGCTCGGGGAGGTAGGCTCAACGTACACATGATCATGTGTTTTTGGTTACAGCTCATCGACAGTGGCGTCGACCCTTCACACCGAAAGCCCTTGTGACATCTTTGCAGACGTCTCGCTCAACTTTTCCATCCTGAGATATTTGTATTCTCAAATTGGCTCATTCAGACATTATCCGGAGTTCTTACTAGGTGGCTGGCAGGTGACACTCTGGATAATGTCCTGAGCATCTCACACATGCAACCCTTTGGAGTAATGTCAGGAGATATTACGGGAGAGTTCATTGCAAGTCTGAAAGCAGCTAAGATGAGACTCTGGGTGATGAAGCCGGATGCATTACATTTCTGGTCTGTCTGTCTGTCCCATTCTTGTGAACACAGAAGGAAACCTGTGAGGGAGTTTCTTCACATCTGGCACAAATGTTTGCTTGGACTCAAGGATGAACTGACTAGATTTTGGCTTTCAAAATTCTCTTACATAGGCAACTGGACTTGTGCTATTCAAGAAACACAAGCAAGTGCAGTTACCAATATAGAAATTAGTATAACTCCTGAAGGAGGTGAGATTGTGACCACATTTCACATTAGGTCGGATACTGTCTAATCATAAGAGGCCACATGTACATTTTGGTGAATACAAAAGTCATAGATATGTGAAGCATTTAGGTTAGGAGCAAATTAACCAGACAGTGATTTTGACAAATTAGGTCATGGAGACGCACAGGAAACAACCATGACTGTTATTTAATGCTGTCTAGAAGTGATCCTCTGTGCTTTTATTCACAGTAAGACAATAAAATAATATAAAACAAGCCTGTTAATGGTCCCCAGAGACGTAAACCATTTGTTGCAGCAGCACATGGACACACATCAGATCAGATTAATGTAGAAAAAGGGAAAAGACCAATAATTATATGAAACCAGAATAAATATACAAATAAACAAATTTGAGTCCACAAAACACTTCTGGAGTCTCAGAAGTAAACTTTGCCACTAGCCAAATACCATTTAAGTTAATGGTGGATGAGACTTCAGACCTCACAAAACACCAGAATAGCAGAGCATGTCTCCGTATACTGCTTTTGGTGAGGGAAGGACTCACCATTGACTTCAATTGCATTGGATTCTGCTCTAACAAAGTTTATCCCCTGAGGCTCCAGAACTGGTTTTGTGGACTCAAACACCTCACCCACCCATTTATCGGCATTGTGGTGAGTTAGATAGTCTGGGTTTTTTCATTTTTCAGTGAACAATCCCTTTAATGTAAAATGTACAAATCTGTACATTTCTCTTCGGTTCAGCATATGTACTGTAATTGATTTGCTTCCATAAAGGACAAACAGTCTTCATGAAACAGGCTTCATTAAATGAGATTTAATGAAACATGTAGGAGAGGGTTTAAGAAGGGTAAGAGGATTTGACAGGAATGGCTGTTAATGCAGGCCCTCATTTATGCTGCTAATGGACCAAAGTCTATAAAGCTTCCATTATTAGATGTAGACAAATGCACACAATGGAGACATTTTTGTGGTTTGTTGTGCAGATGGGGTAAAAATGAAAAAATTAACCCATGGTTCTCTGAATCGCAAGTTAATTGATTAGATTTCAGTAGGTCAAAGATCACAGTGACCTAAAAGGAGTCTGGGAAAAATGCATGTAGACTAAACCAAAACCACTGTGAACAAACAAATGTTTATGAATTTATAATCTGTAATTCTCAGTTTCCTCCCTGTGGCAGTGACTTGCTACATCTTCCTAAACCTATTTTTTACACATATAAATGTTCCCTGTAGGACATGCATTGTTTTTTCTTTGCTGATAATTATATTATAACTTTTTGGTAAATCACTTCTCTATTGTGTAGGATGCACAGGGTCAGTGAATGACCTGTAGAGATATTCAGTTCACCCCACATGACCTGAACTGAAAAAATATGTTAAATCAACCACTCAACCAGGACCAGACCTGTAGACCACCGCCTCTATCTTTCTGGTTTGACTCATGCTTTACTTCTGTGTGCTGCTGAACCACAGCTGTTTCTTAAGCCATGTAATGCTGCAGGCACTTCACTGATTTTATCAACATGACCAAACTTCCCAAATCATTTCAGCAAAAGCTGCTCAAGTGGAATAATGATTCAGTAACCTAATACAAAAAATGACCACTTCATACAGGTGCAAATTGGAAACCTGAGTAGCTCAGACAAAGACCTGGCAGCAAAGTGGAGCACATCGATAATCTCACTAGCAATGAGGAACTGCTTCAAGTATTTAAGGGGAAGAGAAATAAGAAATATGCCATATTGATTCACATAAATCTTAAGGCTGCTGTCCTCAGTCAATCTGAGGTAAGTACCACTGACATTGGAGCAATATCAAACTGAAACAGGCCTTTCTGGGTAATGTGTGTGTTTTTTAATCTTTATTATTTGTGTCATAGACTATCATGTATATAAAGTTGGAGGACATGACTACTCCCCCAACGTGAAACCAAAGCATGGTGGTGGATGTCTGCAGTATAGGTCATAAACCCAATAAATTGGATATGGACCAAACTAAAAAGTCAAAGTAAACGTCAAACACATTTTTATACAAATAATTTTAGGTCGTTCTTATCACACTGATGTATTTTCAGGTGTTACTCTTTTTCTGGTAAGTTTGTTTTTTAACTTGTCATTTAATGCTCTAAAGAATTGAATGAAACAGATAACAAAGCTCCCCCCTCCTTTGGACGTTTTCAATTTGATGGATATCGGGAGGAATGGGAGATGTGTCGTCCATCTTTAAATACACTCTCAGCTTTGTACTTAAACATACCATCTCTAATGTAGAGCTCTTACTTGTTATGAAATTTTTCACTGATGAACAGTGGGTGGAGCTGTTATTCAAGCACCAGATAAAAACACATTTGTGGGCGGAATGTGTGTTTTATGTGTTTTATCTTACTGAAATCCGGGAAGTGATTCATTCATTGGTTTACTCATCAATTTATTCCCTTTAGGTTATTTTACATCCTCTGAGACCTCGCAGGTCCCAAGCTCAGGGTCGTGTTTGGGTGGTTGTGATCTGGATAATGGCCTCCTGCTTCTCCCTCCCTCATGCAATCTACCAGAAACTCCTAACCTTTACATACAGGTACGGTGAAATACTGCATCCTCACACATTTCAACAAGGAGGGATCAGTTCCATGTGTATAACAAGGTTTACTAACAGGAACAGACTTTGCCTATTGGACTCAACACACTTGATATGAAGTGTTTTTTAGCGTTCCGGCCCTGCTGCTGGTGCTGGAGAAAGCCAGGAGGTGGATAATGGAAATTCTGTTGTATCACGCTATGAGATGAGATACGATTAGATAATATAAGTTAAGATAAGTCAAGATAAGATAAAGTAAGATATGTTATGATAATGTAAGGTAAAGTAAGATAATCAAGGTAATATAATTTAAGATAAGAAAAGATTATCATGTTATAGGATGGTCTGGTTTTTAAGTTCACAGTTACTTGAAACAAAATGCGTTTTTTGACATGTAGTCAAAAAGTTTAGTGTTGCACTTATTTGTTGCACTTACATGTAGCCCTTTGTAGTTTGGCTCTTTTGAAGCTAATGTACCTCCATGATTCTTGCTGTTCTTGGTTTTTACCCTCATGTTTGAATGCACTTACTTGCACTTGCACTTTGGTCTTTGGATAATAATCTCTGACTAATCCATACTCTTTTTGTCCTCGCTATTGTGAATGTTTACATCAGTAAGGAGGAGGAGCGCAGCCTGTGCGTCCCAGACTTCCCAGAGCCATCAGACATCTACTGGCAGTACATCGACCTCCTGACCTTCATATTACTTTACGTGCTGCCGCTCCTCATCATCACTGCTTCCTACACCACAGTGGCCTGTCGGTTGTGGCGCCACAACACCATCGGCGACACCACGACTGCTCAGCACGCCACCCAGAGAAGAAAGCGGAGGCGGACATTAGCCATGCTGCTTCTTGTGGTCGGGGTGTTCGCTGTCTGTTGGTTCCCACTCAATTGCTACGTGGTGCTGCTTTCCAGCCAGGCCATTCACTCGTCCAACGCCCTCTACTTCTGCTTTCACTGGCTGGCCATGAGCTCCACCTGCTACAACCCCTTCATCTACTGCTGCCTGAATCCAACCTTCCGCCATGAGCTGCGGCTGCTGCAGGACATGTGCAGGAGGAGACAGAGGGCGGTCGGGTTGGAGCCTGTACTACGGCCCGCAGCCGTCTGCACTCCCTGTCACAGGCCGGCGTGGCCCGACAACCACGAGTCCTCGAGGCTGAGGCGTGAGTTACCACAGCCGGGCCAAGGCTCCTCGCAGCACGGTGGTTCCAGTCAGCCCCACAACCTGAAAGAGACACATGTGCTGTTCACTGCCAGACAGGTACTCACAGGGAGAGCTGACATCCTGTCAGTGGAGCCCATTGTGGCTGTGAGCTGAGGCAAACATCAGTGTCTGAGATTGTTAAGTCTGAGGATATCATCTTGTCCAGAAGACCACTGGAAATCAGAGCAACGAAGGATATTAGCCGCGAGAGAAGATGATTTTTGTGATGGATTTAAATGAGAAGGCGCTGGTGTTTCTGAAGAGAGACTGTAATCATCTTCTGAAGAGGGCCTCTGCCTGAACTGAAATCAATTAGTCAATGGGAGCATCAACTGGTCAGCGGACAATCAAGCCTTTTTCTTCTTCACTAATTTTCTCTTTTTTGTTCGTTGTTGGGAGAAAAATATGAACTCATCTTTTAGAAACTGACAAAATAACTATCACACAATATGCCTCACCAGCATTTGTAGATTTTCAAATTTTCACTTTTCCTTTGACTCCTCCAAGCTGGCTTAACATTGGAAATCGACATTTCTGATCTTTAAAGCAGCAGTGGACTTCACAGTCTCATCACAGGGTCCATTGGGTCGTATCCTTATGATCATTACAATTTTTTTTATGCTGTAACGTCATTTAGGAGGTGTATAATTTTAAGAGACTATCTTTATTACACCTTTTAAACAGGGTTATTATGTAATGGGGACATTGCAAAGAACGATTTGATGCAAACTGAGTTCTCTCTTTCCCTTTTGACTGGCTTATGGCAAAACCCCTTGATTGGCTACACAACAGAATCTGATGAAAAAATCATGCTTTCATTCTGATATCTTGAGCTGTGGTTTTTTTCTTTCAAAAGCCTCTGGAGGCCGGAATGATCCTGCTGGGGTCACAACAAAGTCCAATAATCCCTCAGAATCCCTCTCTCTCTCTCTGAAAGTATGAAAAAAATATGTTTCGCTCTGACAGATAGAATCTCAGTGGCAATGAAATCCTCTTCACGTTGATTTACGGGTCATTTACCACCTGTCCCGCTTCTCGTACCAATTTGTGCTCCTCTTTGATTCCCTGTCATGCAGCCGGTGGGTTTGCACAGTGCGCACAAGATAGCGCTGTGGGACACGTCCACCAACAGTCAGTCTGGAGTTTTGTTGATAAAAGACCTCTCAGCAGCAGGGACCAAACAGCTGTGGTGTTCAGCTGCCTCACAAAGTCATAGAGAAAACTTACAATCCAGTAGATCCAGTCCAGATTTAATCAAATGTTTTCAGACCCATCAATTCAGGTCTTTATCAGTCTCCAGTAATTGCTGTGTGATGATGATTCTTTATTAAAATGCTACATGTTCTGTCTGTGATGATCACATCAGGGTTTTATCAGCAAATCATTTCTCAGCTGATGGTCCCACTTTCAGCTGGACCTGCTCCCTTTATTCGCACCCTGGGAACATTTTAATATTTTTTTTTTTTACATAATACTACTACTACTACTACTAAAAATAATATATTAGAATTTTCCTTTTGTCCATTCATCCATCCAACAAACAATGAATACAATACTACTATTACTACTACTACTAATAATAGTAATAATAATGATAATAATAATAATAATAATCCATCATTTGAAGGTCACATGATAATTATTATTATTTAAAATGTAATTACAAGGATCTTAATGTCCTCTTTTTGCTAAAAGTTTGATGTTGCTTCATATAAGAACCAAGCAGGAAAACCTATCTTTATATTTCTGTGGCCGTCTGTGTGCTACTGAATTCATTCCATCTTATCTGGCTAATAAAAGTGCATGACGTCAGAGAATGTCAGCTACTGCCAGCGACCAATAAACAAACCTGTCTCCTTCAGATTGTATTCATATGCAACCAAACTGCAACAGCACATAGGTTTTCTGTTAAAAGTAACTGGAAACTGCCCCATGACATGGAAATTGAATACTTTTATGAATAAGGACATGTGCAGGGTTTCCCCAAAAAAAGTGGTTTTTATCTAACTTTTTATTGTATTTCCCATTCGTCCACTTAACCTGTTGCAAAATAGCACATTATTCTACTTTGGAGGCTTAAGAGTGGGCAGAACATGCATCCAGAATATTTGATTCCCTCTGAAGTCCTGGGTTTTGTGAAGGGTATTGAAAACAATGGCTACGCAAAAAGCATTCATCTCTAAAACTTATATACAAAGACATACCAGAACTGTGTAAAAACCTAGATAAGGACATGAAAACTGTAAAGACGAATCCCAGTCAGTTTTAGCAGATATCCAACTACTCTATATTTCACTTATTCAACCCTTTTCATGTCTCCGAAGTACCGGTCCGGGAAATCAATGCTCATGTACAAATATGTGTACTTGTGTGAAGGTTATTTGTTCTCACAAGCTGGTTACCTTTGTGTTATGTTTTCCTTTTTCTGTCTCCTTTTGAAAAGCATGGATGAATCGAAAAGGGAAAAAAAACTTGTTTTTCCCTTTCAGAGACTGTCATAGAAAGTTCAGGGCTCATTTGTACTGTAGCACACGCACCCCCCCGAACATCCCATTACAGGGTCTGAGATTTAAAGTCCAATGGACGTCTAATGGTGTTCCACCCAGTGAACGTACTGCAGATGGCTTTCACAGCGTGTCGACAGTGTGGAGTAAACAGGATCTAAAGCTTTGAGCTGAGGAGGGAGGTTCAATGTAATATGTGTTGTTCTCCTACAATTATACCATTGTTTTACATTTAGGGAAACAGTAGCAGCTGCATAATGCACTTGTGTGACTGTGTTTTTACATACACCTGTTGAGAATACTGTAGGACAACATTGTATAGAAAAGTGTTCTTATTTTTCACAGTGTGAACTACTCAACACAGATTTTGTGTAACAATAACAACGGAAAACAAGCAATGGCAGAGCACATACCTATCTTGCCATTTTAAGAAAGTGGAGAAAACTATTCTCAGGTCCATGTTTATTTATATTTTTGTAGTTAACCCAGCCTTGTTAATAAAACCCTGCACTTAAAGTTGAATGAATATGTTATGATTTTCAGATGGGTGCGGTTTCCTGGTGTGCAAGAGGAGAATATTCAAGAACTTTTAGCATTTTAAGTTTCTTTTCTAGTGTTTTTTACGTCTGTGAAAGGGGCCATCTTTACTTCATTTGCATTGGATTCTGCTCTTACACTGTTTGTCCATGAGACTCTCTTTAATGGGGCGAGTGAAAAAAGACATAATCAGTGGAGCTCGGGTCTATTTCTCTCCATGGTAACAGTATATATAAAACTCTGAAAGCCCAGTGTTGCAATTATGTTGAGTGATCTTTGCTGTATTTCAGAGGAATCTTTTCTTTTTTTTTCAAGAACAGTCATGATGAAAAATATCCTGCATTAACCTCATCAATTAGCTGATCCTGCTGCTTGCTCCATGCCTAAGAGCATCCGTATTTATTTTATTTCTTCAGGACAAAAGAGAATAACAAACAATTGTCATGATTCTGAACTTTTAGCCTAAGTGGTCGTGATGAGCTACTGTACATCGACTGATCTTTGCCAAGATGTATGAAACATTCATTTTTTTGCATTTTGTGCACACAACTCTGATTATGATTGTCCTGGAATGCTCTGTGCAACCAGTCTCTTTGAAGAAGATCTGATTTGTAAAAATCGATTTTGTATTATTCCCATTACAATGGCCAACATGCACTAAGTTTAGAAACTCATTGTTGAGGGGCAAACTACAGCCTCATGTTAATCAGACAGACCTACGTAAAGATAACACCCAAAGTCATTTATAGCAGTTTCTCCAGCACAACTATAGCTAGAACTTTTAGGACTATAAAACTGCCTTTAACAACTTGTGAACATGATGGTACATCAATGATACATGCAACGTTTTAAACAGATGGCGCTGTATTGTATTGGAGTGCTTTAGAAAATGTACTTCTAGCACGTTCAACTAACACATTTCAGGATTTTACAGCAAATTCACCAACTAGTGGCCTTGATGCAAACTACAAGCCTGTGTGCTTGGATCTCTGTGCTCCAGCATTGGTGAAGCAGACAAGGAAACTTCATTCATTCCCTCAGGTTGCCGTCCATTTAGTAAGAGCAAAACTGATGTGAAAATTGTTGAAAACATTTTGTTGTAAATGTTCAATATTGCTTGTGAGAAAAATGGTCTTGGTCTAAGAGAGTGAAGTAGTAAAATGTATGTACATGTGCATGTGAGTCTTACATGTGCAGAGTTATGTAGAAGATGTATTTATTGATTCAGTTGCATTATTGATGGTGTATTTGTTGCTGTGGTCGACAAATGAAATGTTACATAATGCAGCGTCATGTCTTCTGTAGATGTATTGTCTTTTATCGGAACATTTTTATTGTCCAGATTTAACGCGTTGAGTTTAACTGTCTTCGATCTTTGTCCTAAAAATGTTTGTGATTTGCAATATTTAGCTGTTTTCTGTGATTGTTTGCGACCGCTACAAAATAAAATATGAAGTAAAAGCAATTGCATGGCACTGCTTCATAGACAACTCCTTTGATTCTTATAAAAATGAATGTCTTACTTCACAAGTGGTATGCCAATATAAAGACAATATAATACATACTAAGACATTGGTGGTCTCCTTCAATCTCTATCACTTCATGCCCCATCTAGTCCCCCCCAGAAAACCCTGAGGCCATTTCTATATAACTTAGAGCAAGTTACCAGGTATGTTAAGTTTTCATTCATGTCCACTGGCTGTGAGTCTGAATTGCAGCTCTGAGAGAAACAGCTGAGCACAAATTGTAGGACGCTCCAGACCGGTGACCCTTGACTTGAGACTTGACCTCGAGTTAAGATTCAACCTGTACAACCACCATAGTTTGGTACTTTATCTGCCCAATATTACAACGTGCATCAATGTTTGTGTACGATTTTTTTTACTTCATAGCCAGACAGACACTGCGCAGCTTCCCTGAATACTGTGTGCATCTGTCTTCTCCCCAGAAACATGCTGGCATTTCAAGTCTCGACCCATTCCGAGCCGACTTGAACACTCCAGCCTTAGCGAAAAGTCAACGACAAAATATATTTTTTTTGTTGATTATTAGCAAACAAATTGTAAGACTTATTTTCCACTTAAAACACAATTTATGAGCAGGGACTCATATTTCTTTCTTGAGGTTGTTTCCATCAGTCCATCACTGTCCGACAACTAAAGAGCCAAATCAAGGATGATAGTTTTGAAAGTGAATGTTGACAAAAAGCTTAACAGGAGTGAATTTAAACAAAAAAAAAATTCAATAGGTTTCTTTTATGTAAAAATGATTTGAGTAAATTCGGGGGTTATTTCATATGAAGTGTTAATTATTTTTTTTTTTAATCTTTTAGATATATTCAAGGTCATATTTTATTTCAACTGCAGATTTTATGTTTTCAGATTTTCCCCAAATCCCTTATTTCTTTAACTTTCAAATCTGTTTGTCCCTTGTGGATTGTTATTTTCTCACTTTTACACTTTCAACAGGGAACTGGTGTGGGGGGGCATGACATCAACTGAGAGCAGTGGGAAATCCTGATTGAAAGTATAAGGGCCCAGTCACACATCCGCAAATGCAGCAGCGGCAAACCATTGCCTCCTGTTAAGTTCCAATCTGCGTGATTGAGGACGTGAACAAAGCATCTACTTCCTGTGGCGAAGCAAAAAACGCAGCGTGGCTTCAAGTGGCGCTCAGCTTTGGTGAACTTTGCATATGCAAATGTGTGACCATAGAAAACCATGACTCTATACACCATATTCACATGTTGGGTAGTCAAAGCGAAAAAGTTGTTTTTGTTTTAGTTGATAGTGACGATGAGCAGTGTGTTCCTATGTATCTATGTAAACACGTCACTGCTTTTGAATAGCAGATACTGTGTGTGTCTGAGAAAAATGTCCTCAACATATCGTATCTGATCTCATCCTCTTGAGTAACTGTTCACATTTCTTCATTTTTTGCTGCTATTTGCTCATTTTTTTCTAGGAGCTCAGTTGAATAATTTTAGTTTTCATTCAGGAACATAACCGAGGAGGGGGATCCACACAGCAGCCATTAGAGTAAACAAGAAATGTATCAAGGATAATTAATCACTTGTCAACCCAATCACAAGTCAGTAATCAAGTGTGAGTGCTGGATACGAAGAATAAGGCACAAACCAAATCTGGGAATCAGAGGGAACAACCTTGAAAGCACCCATCTCATGTCAGCAGCACACTAGAGGATAAACAGACCAATTTCAGATCTGAGTCGGCCCTCCTGATGATTGCAGAGCCTCTAAACAGATTTTCTCGCCAAAAGTTGCATGCCGTCTCCCAAGCGTTACTAACTCTGAATTATAAAAAACTAGACATGTTAGATTTTTACAATTCAAAATTGGGAAGACTTATGCAGTATATATACAGAAAAATGTTTGGGCAAATGAGCAGAAACCCACAATATAACCAATGAGAAACAGCTGACAGGGAAGCGTCACCAGAGGCTCTGTCAGTCGGCACTCAGATACAATTTGTTCAAACGCCAAGAGTGCGGTTCTGTTTGGCAAACAGTTTAAAATAATGAATCTATAGGAAAAGCAACTTAATGGCAGAGCCTGTCCAAGCTAACAGCGAGGCCCTAGGTAATGGTCTCATCAGTCCATCACATTGATAATTACAAACACAGTCCCCAGCACAATGAATCACAAAGCCTTAGGTTGCCTTCCCCCACAGTTTCACCATGTGGTTGATGCCTTTGTTCACAGACATGAAAACTACTGAATTACCTCACATGAAATTCTGAGATCAAATGTAGTCACAGGTTGTGATGGTAGAAGGTCCGTTACTCAGATGTGGATGGCAGCTGCAACCGAGATAGACATACAGTATTTCTTGAGAGTTTCCCGAAAATGTCTCGCAATGAAAGAATGTGCAAAACTATTCTTGGGACAGCTCTGTTGTTTGAATCTGCAATCGGAAGTGTTATCAAGGCCCACCCTTCCACCTAGGACCAAGGGTATTGGTTTGGTAGTTTTAATGTAATGCTGCTGACAAGACAAAATATGACCTCCTTGGTGGAGGTAAAAAGCTGTGGTGTCTTAAACAAGTTTGTTTATACATTAGCAACAACGTATACTTTACTTTGAACGACTTTGCCCCCAAAACTCCTCATGAATATTTAGGTTTGTCTTATACTAGGGGTCTCATTCAGAAAGTGAAAAGCTTAGTAAAACTCAGAGATAGTTGGATACAAGGATGAAGAACAGCTCTGTCAGTCAGTCACCATGGCCACATCATTTGTGAACCTGCTCTGTAACCTTAGCTTTATTCTTCTCTTCAGCTGAGGCCTTCAGACTGCAGGAGGTATCAGAGGATGTGTCATTTTCAGCCAAAGACACCACATGCTACGTTCATCTCTGACGGACATCCTCTCCCCAGTGTCTGAAAAAGACAAGTAATCTTCTTTTCTGCTAAATTTAGTCCAGCAGTTTGTATTGCTTAGGTTCAGACAAACAGAATAATCCACCCATGGCAACTGGCCCACCCTATTTCTATTTTCACCCTTTTTCATTATCAGCTTGATGTGATTCATCTCTTAATTACATTTTGAGAATTTTCCAACAGAAACACCAATAATGAATTTCATAGAGCCAGGTCAAATTAGTTTCACTCAATAAGACATTACTTTGACTATGATGTTACACGACTTGGAAATAGAACATTCAATTCCACTTGGTAATTGCCGTATGTTGATGTCACAAAATGATTTGAAAACTCCAATAACAGATAATAATGTGATTAAGACATGAACGTGTCAACACAATGATGAATGCTTTGTATTTACATAGAGCTTTTCTAGTGTTGGTGACCACTCAAAACTACATTACAGTTTCCCATTCATCCATTCATGAAGTGAATCTGTGAGCAGTACTTTCTTTATCACACACTGTCAGGAGAAGTTTGGGTTCAGCATGTTGAGGAACATCTCGGAGATTTAAAATGATGTGGATACTCTCTCATCTTGCTTTCTAGTATTTCCTGATTTATCAGTGAAATTTACACATTTCCCATTAATTCAGGATGTTTTCTAGCAATGGAAATGATCAGAATGTCTTCAGGAAAAAGGGCAGTGAAAATATGATTGTTTAAAAAAAGTGGTCTTGTGTCCCACTTTACCCCAGCTACGGGGTAAAGTGGTCCACTTTTTCCACTTTAAAACTTTCATAACAACACATGTTGTAAAAGTTAAAAAATCCTGACAGCTAGATTGACAACCACACATTCCAAGACTAATATCGGACTAGTAACAGAATCATGGGGATTGGTCAATTAGGCACATTTATGATTATTATGATTCATGTGATCTCCTGCACACCCTACTACTGATACCGCTACTGATTTTACTTTTCCTCTCTATTTTTTCTTTATGAATCTTTTGAGGGTTATCTTGTCAATATTTCTATCCCTTCCAACTTTTCTTAAGGACTTCTTTCCTTGCATGACCTCAGCGGCTGCACTCTCCATCTCTGTGAGGGGTGTTTGGCCCCAGGTTGTCTTCTTGGTATGATGGCTTTTCTACAATGTTTATGACATTAAAAATAAAACATATATAATGTAATATAACACTAAAATATGTTTAAGACTAAACTTAACTTGTGGTTCACAGCATTTGTCCCACTGTACCCCACAGCCACCATTTTAGAAAAACAACATCTCTTAGCAATTCAGGCTAATCTTCAGCTAGCATCAATCACATGGTTTTAAATAGATAGATAGATAGATAGATTACTTTATTCATCCCCGAAGGGAAATTAGGTCGTCATAGCAGCCGGTATATTTTGATTCAATAAAATAGAATACAAAAAAAAAATATTGAGGTAGAAGAATAAAAAACGAAACACAAGATAAATAGGTAGATAAGGTGCAGTGGCAAGATGATGGTCATAGTACTGATGATATAATGGTAATGTTAATTGTTAGACAGTATATAAAAATAGTACAGCATATATAGTATATAATATAATACAACATAATATATATTTATATATGATAGTAATTATACCAATATAATAGCAGCATATAGTAGAAATGGCAGCATATATATATATATATATATACAGTATTTATTAAAATAATAGTAATAATATAATAATAATAACATGTACACATGTATAAATATGTGTATATAGACTTATATATACAAAGAATATACAAAGAGTACACAAAGAGTATGATATAATATGATATATAGTAGAGGTATAAATATAAGTATTTGACTATACAATAGATAATATATTATACTATGAGTGTAAGAATATGTAGACAGAGTGTGCAAAAGACAATATTATTGTATAAAATTATAAATAGTATCATGATATATGGTTATATGTTGGAAGTTCACCAACACGTATGATATAAGTTTTTCTACCTGAATCAATTTGTTTTGACACAACAGTTGATTAAGTTCTAAGCAAGAAAATTTACTTTTACATGCAAAAAACACATTTTTGTGAAATAACATACTTTCCGCAACACCAGCACCAACTTATCCTTCATGGCAAGGGGGGAATGGGAGGGACTTGAAAACATAATGGTCACATGACCACAAATGTGTTCCGTTGCCTAGATACAGGGGGTGTCTCACATTACCCAATTTCCCACATTACCCCTCTCTCCCTAAAAAAATTTACGATGGTACAACACTACAATAATCCACTGTTACAGAAGCTGTATTACATTATAAGAAATAACTTATTATGGCAGAAGGCTCCATTAGACAGGTCACACCATCATTAACTGGTTGAAAATTAAGATTAAACAGTGAAATCATACATGACAATGGCTTGTGATGAAACTAGACCTTACCCAATCCGTCTTTAGTTGCACCTGCATAAAAAGTAAATAATACACACTTACATATACACAGATGTACATCACGAAAGTTGAAACAGTGGGACACTCTTCTTCATAATTATTATTGATCACCACAAAGTTAACAACATTTTCAGCTCAGAAAATCTAAGTCTCAGTTAATTTATGCGTTTTTTCAAATATCTTTTCTTGTGTGTTTCAAATAAGTCAGAGATGCTCCGACTCTCTGTCTTCCACAAACATCTCCTTTTTCAACTTTTAAGCTTTTCATTAAGAAGGTTGACATTTATGTTTGCCTCCACTCTATTAATGCTGGTTATGTGAGCAGCCTGGCACACCAACCTGTTTTCTGTCGGCTTCTGACTGAAGTCACAGTTAAGCACAATGTGGGCGACAGACAAACTTTCCACCTTTCTTTGGTACGCCTTTGGTATGACTGGGTCTCTGCACCGGAGGGATAATGAATGATGATCAGTAAGTGTCCGAAATGTCACCATCCAGTGCAACATTTTCAGTTTCAAAGGATTCTGTGGATACTGCATCACTTGGTTCGACTGTTACCTGTAAAATGAACATGCTAGAAAGAACATTATGTCTTTGCCTTCAATTGAATGGTCCATTGCCCCTGCAGCTTTACAACGTATAATTAAGAAGAAAGTGTCATACATGTGGGTTTTTATCATTTATAAATAGAATAAAACACATTTAACCAGTCCATTGCTTGTTTTAACTCACAGTTGGATCTTGATTCAAGCCGGTGGCAGTAATGTCAGATGTGTCTTTACAATACAGAATGCTTGGTTACATAAAAATTAGGTTTTCATAAAAAGGTACCCGATTTTTTAAAGCTGATAATGTAGTAATATTTCTATAATATTTATGAATAACTTACTCAAAACTTAGGAATTCAGTGCATTATTATTTCTTTGCATGCAAAATTGACCAACATTACGAAAAACACTGTTCTATATGTTCAATGTCTATAGTTTTCAGAATGTTGTTGACTTTTAAACGTTGACATCAAAATATTAGAGATCGGGTTCCTCAGGAAACTATCTAATTAGTTATTTGGTTAATGGGTGATTGCTTTTTACCAACTACTGTAAATAACCTGCTAAGAAGACATATCCAATCTTTTTAATTGAAGTTATTATAAGGACCCCAGTGACATCAAATGCAAGATGATATAAGAAGTGCTCGTGGAAATGTTTTACCAATGTGTCATCAGGCAAAGGCGACTCAGAGAGAGGAGCTGGGCACAGACAGGCAGGGACAGTCAGACAGAGGCATAGCTCTTAGGTAAGTTTGTAAGTCTTTGGCTCCGAGTAATGATGTCAAAGCCCTCTCGTATTTAGACTAGTAAATTATGGGAGACAGACTGTTCAGGGTCATTGAGAGTCCGATCCAGGTAGAGAGCCAGGTAACAGATAGGGCCAGAGGCAGAAAAAGATCATGAGGAGCGCCAACGGTAAGATGACAGATCCACACCTGCCTGTCATGTAAAGAGGTGATTTCAACGTTTTACCTGTTTTTTTCTTTCTTTAATCTAAACGTTGCTTTACAGAGGAGGAGGGAAGCTCTGCGCGGTGCTCTAGTGAGGCAGGTAGAGGAACAAACACCAAGCTCCCATAAGTGTTGATGAACGTTGAATAATGCAGACCAGGATGGGATGAACCAACTGAACTCAAGGAGAAAGCCTGGGAAACAGGTGGGTTTTTAGAAGTATAGTGTTTTAAAGACAGGGCAGATCTAATGTGAAGTGGAAGGCTGTTCCCTGGCATGTAATATGGTCTCTTTCTTTTCCTAGCAGGTGAGTAGCAGCATTTTGGATTAGCTGCAGGTGTTTAATGGATAATACCGGGAATTGCAACAGGCAGAGTAGGACTACAGGGTTTATGATATTATAAAAATATTAACAAGAACCTGAGGCCTCTGACAGTTATCGGAGGCCAGGTTAGATATAAACTTAGTTCTTGCAGATTTTACCGCTTTCTGGCAGTCTGATAGACGGCTCTGTAAGATTTAATAAGATACTCTGAGTTTGTTCTTTGTCCACCCTCTCTCTGCCTGCCGACATGCACGTCTGAGGTCGTGGGTAGAGCCACGGCTCTGAAATTGCTGTAGTGCGTTTCATCCTCAAAGGAGCAACAGAGTCCAGAGTGCTTGTGCAGTTTGCCTTGTAATGAAATTATATTAAAAATATTCTGTAGATTATGTAAAGGAACAACATGTTCTGCTGGCAACACGTTGGAATTGAAAAAAATATACCATCTTGGTTTAAGCTTCAATGGGGAAAATTACATTGCCAGAGAAAAGCAGGTGAAAGAAACCTTTGAAAAACAAGACAAGATAAAATAAGACTATGTTGATTGAGAAGTAATTATTGGCTGCATATACACAAATACATACTTATTTTGAGACTGCATACTTTCACAAAGGCTTATAGCCTATTTCACCATGTCAAGGCAGTGTTTTCCATTCATTACCTAGAATGTGACGGCACACCACATTCTTGTTTGTCCTGCCACAGTTTTCTAATGAACAAATAATTAATATTTGCACTTCTCTCTAACTTGACGATTTGTTGAAACTACGAGTCAGACGTCGTAGTTTCAGCTGCGGTGTGAGCATACCACGCCATGCAGTTCTCTCTCGGGCGAGAACCTTGTCTTTCTCTTGAAAGTTATGTTTGTGTATGTGCAAATACCCCCCCCCCCCCCTTCTTGGATCCTTCCATTTATTCAGACCCCCACCAAAATGTTATGTGTTCTTCCTGACCCATACTGCATCCCTTCTCTAAGTTTTGTGGTAATCCGTCCTGTAGCTTTTGTGTCTTGCTTTAAACAACAACAAACATGGCCTCCTTGGCCGAGGTAAAAAGTAACATATTTAAATATGCACACACACACACACACATATAAATCTATGTAATATTTAATTACCTTCCTCAACTTCTGAAAAACCTTTTACTCTAGAGAACAAACTTATTAAGACAAATATGAAAGCCTCATTTAAGCTTCCGTTGAACTGGAAGGCCTGATGCTTGTTGAATAATTCAGATATGAGTCAGATATGAGTCATCCTTCAACAAAACTATCTTCCTCTCAGCACGCTAAAAATATGTATTTGATGTATACATTATTTCTCAAATGTCAAATGTTACATGTCAATTGTTCATTCTAGCTGTGGGTTCTTCCACCTCCTGAGAGAAATATCAGGCTCTTGAGCTGCCAAAAGATCCTTTATGTCCCGAAGCTCTCACTGACTGTCTGCCAGCCTGCTGGTGTATGCAGGGAGTTCACAGTTGCCTGCAACAGCCAGAGTTATGCTTTCAAAGAGAATGCAGTGAAAAAAAAAAAAATTACTATCACAGAAATCAAGCTTAATTGTAGGAAAAGAAGAAAAAAAAGCACCAGTATTATTTGACATTAAAGTGGAGACCTTAATTCAAGAAAAAATGACTATGTAAATTTGTAGTAATATTTTGTGAGATGAAAGTCACAGGTCCATGATGTTTTTGCCATCGGCACAACAATGTAATTTAGACACATCTAGACAGTAGAGCGCACCCCTCTTATTTGCTTCAGGATCAGTTATCTCATGTTGCCTGTTTGCCTGCCACACTCGGCTCTCCTCTCTATTAACTAGCTTTTTGCTTATCAACCACAGCTCATCTCAGGCCACTCTGCCTCTTCTCCACAGCTCATTTTCATTCCTGTGGTCCAGTCACCGAGCTCCACTCACAGCTCGGCCTTTCTGCGGCTCTGCCCTGTAAACCACCATCTTTACAGCCTCACCCTTCACCTGTTAGATCCCTCACATCCCAAATAAATCTTCACTTGATCCCTTGTGTTGTGTGTTATATTTGGTTCACTCATTATGACATAGACCATATAGGGTAGCTAACGTAACAGTTAACTTACTGATTCATTTGATTTCAAAGGACCATATATGACTAATGGTACTCAGTAGAGCTCCAGGTGAGAGCTCATATCTAGCCAAGCCCCAAAGGTCCCCTTTAATTCAATCAAACTGCACTGAACTTGTGGCATTAATGGGACTTCTTGAACTGCAAGCTCTTATTGAGTGAGGCATACATGTGAGCTAATATTGGCCTAGAGCTTGTGCTGGAGGCATAGCTCCGTATTTTTTACTGAAGGTTATGACACAGGGGAAAAATATCCAGTATGCCATAACATGGAGCTTCTATATACCAGGCCAGTAGCAATAAACCTTTTTGGAGAACCAGGACCTGAGAGTTGTGTTGACCTGTGTTTGTTTGTCTCAGTCAGCGCTGTAACTGCCAGTTTTCTCTCAGATAATTGCCATCAGTAATAATTATCATCCATCAGTGAGGTTTGAAAAGTGAAGGTTGTAACTATGGAAGCAGTCACAAGATTTGTATTTACCCTCCTCCAGAGCGAGATTGCAACTACTGAACCTTTACCTTCTGTTTGTAAACCCTTATTCACATGTTGACATTAAATGTTTAAATTGCCAAACTTTATTGAGTCCTTGTTTCTATACACATGTAGCCTCCAATTTCTAATATGATAACACAATGCTAAAAGGTTCTAACATATTTATCATCAAACTGTTTTAAGTAAGATTTGTGTAATTGACCAACAAAAACCTGGTTTGAGGTCAGTAGCTCAGAGTTTCTGTTATTTCAAGGGCATTTTATAGAGATGGTAGTAAACTGGGATCCATTCCATCTGCAGAGAAGCTTTCTCTGATACTCCCTGGCTGACCCCCCTTATATCAACAACCTGCTAGGTTGCAACCTTTTTTGCCAAGTTATACAAGCAGTGGATTTGGATTTTTCGAATTGCCGATGATTTTCATTCATACAGATTGTTTGCGGCCAGACATGGTCCCGCTTTACAGAATCAATGTGAGTCGGTGACATGAAGCGCCACGCTCTCGCTGACAACAACTCAGCCTCACAGAAGAGAAACAACACATGCAGGATATTCAGCAGTTTTCTGTGGAAGGAATCCTTCCCCTACTGCACAGGTTTTTCACTGACGTGCAACCACACACTCACATGGTCAGGTCACGCTGTTAGTGTTGTGTTTCTGAAGGCCGGCCAAGAAAAAAAATGTTTTCACATTCTGCTCCCGTCTATGGCATTCAATAACATTTTACTTGTATAGCCCACATTCACATATCACAGATTGACTCATAGGGCTTTAACAAGGTGCAAAAGATACCACGTGTAATGGAGATCATCAGAATTAAATGAGTGTATTTACAGCATTGATTAGAAGAATTGATGAATTATGAATGGTTCTGGGTAGATATATTGTTCATCAAGTAGTCTTGTCACATATATATAAAGGCATTCAATAAATGTATAAACTATCTAGCACTCCATCAGGAACATTACAATGGTTAGACTGGACCAGAATATAAACCTAAAACTCAGCTGACGCTGATGACCAGAAAGCTATGGTACAGACAAGGTTCTTCCCCAGGTACTGGGACTGAACCCAATACATTAGAGGGGATAACCATCCTTGTTAAGTAACCTTGCTCAATATGGGGGGCCCTCAGTAAAGTGACACTGGATGGCTCTACTGTGGTAGAGGCACAAACTGCATCTTATCCTTCAAGTCAATTAATTATAAGTGATATGTTGAAAATGTAATAAAAGAAAACAGAACAATGCACAGCCTATACCTCTTCAGCATGGGGCTACAGATAATACCTCAGTCTGGATCAGGACACTGCCACACAATAGCTGGATCTACGGGAAACCTCAGTAGATTTGCAGGAGAACAGCAAAATCCATCTTTCTCTCCATGTCGCCCTTTCCTGCAAAAACACATCCTCCCAAACTCAAAAAAAACTTTCTTAGGAAATAGGCAACAAGGAGAGCCTCTGCATGCCTGAGTTTTACTCCTTCTGGATACTAAATCTCAAGTACTCCACACTTGAATACTGATCCGTCTATTGCTGGTTTCCAGTTTTCATTTCCATCCTCTCCTGTCACTGTTATACCAGTGCCATGCTGAAGACTACTGACACTTTGGTGGAACCATGTGGGAGAAAATATAAATAACAAGTTGTACAAAACTTATCTCATGTAAATCCTTTCTCACAGCCATCTTAGCTGTCAAATTACAAGTCTCAATTCTAGCAGGCTTATGAAAGACAAAATGGGATCAATAACACTGCTCCACGGAGATATTTCACCATGTAAACCTTTGATCCAGGTACGTGATGTGCATGTATATCCACCAACCTTTATTCAATATAGTATCAAGTGCTTTTAAAACAATGCAGCCTCTTATGTGCCATTGCCCTTTGGTTTTCATGTTTTGTTTTAAATGACTTGTGTTAACTCACTCTCTATCCCTCTAAAGCACTGATTTAAAAAAGGACATGAAGCAGAGATGGGCAGCAAAATCACAGACTGGTGATAACAACTACCTCTTTGTTTCTTCTTGTTTTTCCTGTTTTCATCATCTGCAGCTGCTGTGGAGTTTATCTTGTTAATACAACTGCATCTTTTCTGTAGCTTCATTCTACCATTAATTCTTTAAGAAGTCACAGACTATTTGATTTATATAGCTTTATATTGTTAAATTCATGGAGACTTGCTCATTTGTGATGAACTCATAAAATACAAGTAGATAACCTTAGTCAATCAAAACTTGTTTAATGGGTAAAGGCAGAGACATCAACTGTATTTTGTGTTTTAAAAAACTTAAAAAAAAACATGGGTGATCAAACCCCCACAGTTTATGTTTAAAATACATTCCATACATTAGTATACATGCAGTTTTCCAGTATTCTTTCTACTGCTCAATATTCTTCAGGGTCCTGAATGCCAATTTCTTCTCTTTTGCTGGAGAGTACACACATAGCTGTGTGCACTGAGAAAGTGCATTTCCTCTTTCCATCTCTCACACTCTCAGCATCACACGTCTTCACCTTTCGCTTCTCAAAGAATCATGAGGTCGGTTTCACTTCTCGCTTGGTGACACCTGCGTTCATGTGTTTATATGCTCCGAGGAAAGATTCAATTTGCAACTACCAACTTCAGCACACCCATAATTGCCTTTTTTTCGACCCTGTCAATAACATGTGTTAAATAATCATGATTCTGCTATGGCCCATTGCATTTATAGATTAAGAGGTGACAAACAGTGGTTTGCTTAGTCTTAAAGATAGTGATAATATAATGGCTGCCTGACAAAACCAGCATAACGAGATACTGTATACTGATGTGGTCAATTTGCCGTTTTGAGGATAACCTATGGGAATGTTTAACATCTTTAATATATTTTGTATTAAGACAATTTATCTTAATCTGCAAAGTAAAAGTGTCTAAAATGAACAAATAAATGTGCTGGACTGAAAGTATACAAGATAATTTGCCAATTGTTTTCGGCAAATCTATTTCATGACTTTTATAACTCTTTATTCTCTCTGCAAAGCTGAATTTATTTTTGTTTACTCACAATATGGATTTTATATATTTCCTACCTTTCAAATATGCCACACTTAATATGTAAATCATCAGCCTTATAGTGGGTAATACTATATGACATATGTATATTGAATAAAAATGTGATTTATATTTTTTTATGTGAAATTTAGTAAAAACTGAAGAGAATCCGTGAGAAAGCTGTGAGCATATTATTTGAGTAAGGCTGGTAACTTCACTTTTTTTAAGACATTCTGAATATCAAAGTGATGCAACATTTTATTTGTCAATTCACATACACATTTAATTATATTTTCAAACCTGGGGCGATCAAACAATTATTTATTGTGAGGACTGAGATTATGTCTATTGACTAATGTTTATGTTCAAAGAGCTTGTCTATGAAAGGCAAGAATAATTGTATCTTCACAAAAAAACAACAATGAAGGCTTCAAGACTACATTGCTATTTTACCTCTAATAATTAAAAGATAAGGTTTTATTTTTCCTCTGTGTGTTAAGTTGTTCCTTCATCAGTCTCACAGAATTCAAATTTCTTATAAAGATCTATAAATATTGAGTTTTTCGTGGGCTTTGTATAATGCACTGTACTGTGATTAATATTTTTTTCAATTTTTATTGATTATATATATTTGTGGCAACAAAGAAAGTTGAAATAACATTTAAATAATATAATTAAATTCACTTCAATTGAATTTGTATAGCCTCAAATCATCAACAGACACTATCTCTAGGCATTGTAAAATAAGTATCTATCAAAAAGAACTAAATAATAAACATATCCACAATGTAATAAACGATAAAGTACAATGACAATAACCAAGTGTCGCAGAAAATAACACTTGAAGGTCATATTGTTTGCACTTTTTTTGTATTTTGTAACATTTTATGTTTTAAATCATAACATTTTTAAGTTGAGGGCTTAAAAAACCTTCCTTTATAAATATGAAATATTCCAATTAATAATAATAATAATAATAATAATATAACATAATATTGGTATTCCGTTTTTGATTTTTGTTGCTGTGGTGATTCCCTGTGAGGACTTCCTGTGGAGCAGACGTCATAGCCTGCTCCCTCAGCCAATCACATGGCAGGAGACGCTAGAGAACGGCTCTACACACAACGCGTCAGTGGTGCGCAGACTCAGACTGACAGAGGAAGGAGCAGGGCTAACGTCCACAGAGGATCACCACTGTACGTACAAAGGTAAGAAACCCCGGAGCAGTCGCCTCTCTATTCCCACACGTGCGGAGAATGGGTCCGTCGCTCTCTCGGTGTTGGGAGGAAACCCCCGCTGCCTGACGAGGGCTCGGCCGCGCTCCTCTGTGGTTGTTAGTGCTCACCGGTGACAGCTAGCTAAACGAGCTAATGCTACCCGGCAGTGGTTAGCTGGGCTCCTTGCCCTTTGGCAGCTTTCGTTTCATTCAGCGGCTCCGCTCGTGTCCTCTTCATCACACCCGCTGAGGGGCTGCGTGTTCTCACAGTCTAAACAGCAGCCGGTCACAGGAGGAGATCCTCATCAGAGCTGAAGGACAACTCTACTCTGTCTTCATTCAATGGCTGTCACAGCTGGACCCCCCCCCAACCTCACTAAGCACTTTATTAGGAACCCCATGCTAATACCGCTGAGGGCCAAGCTTGGTTTGTTGCAGGGGTTTCTGGTCCATGTTGACATGATCATATCACGTGCAGCCATTAAAGGTACAGTTAAGGCTGTACATGTTGGCACGTGGTCAGCCACCACACTCTTTAAACTCTCTCTGGCAGCCATTTGTGCAGGAGACTAGTTGCAGATCATATGCAGCCTCTGACCAAAGCTGGAGGGGAAGTTGTTAAACACTCTGTGTTGCTATTTGCTATCAAACATTTTAAATGTACTATTACAGTCTTATGACCTGAGCGTTGAAGAAGTAAAGGACAGAGAGCGTACAGCTTTACTCAACTCAAACCCCAAATCTTCTCAAGTTCAAAATGAGCTGCAGACACAAAAGTAGCCTAGAGCTTGATTCACTCACCATGAATTCAAATGCTGTGGCCTCGGGAGCAAACAACATCCAGAACTATTATACACACTGTACAAATCTGAAATCACTGCTTTGATGATTGCAAACTTGTGTTTCCCTTTCACTTGTTCTGACAATAAATATATAAACTTGATGCCACCTTCCTCTCTTTGCATCAGCTCTAAGGAGCTCATCACCACCAGTAAAGCTGTATAAGCACCGGGTTGACGGGACGGAAGGAAGCGGCGCGTCGTACGGGGAGCTGCCTTCTGACATCGCCATGAGCTACAAACCCATAGCTCCTGCGCCATCCGGCTCCAACCACACTCCCCCAGGTAGTCTGACACCACACAGCCGCTATGAATGCAGTGAGAGGTTCAGCATAAATCACAGGTAGCCTAGTCTAAGTGCGAGTAACCATAGAAACGTGACCCCATCATATGCTATGATAAAAGGCAAACTAGCTGATTGATGATGGTGCGTGGAAGTGGTAAAGAGGTCTGAGGTGTATTCTATGTAGGTGTAATGGCTCAGGCTTGTTACCATCAGGAAACCATTCAGTGAATTGTGGAGTTTTACCTTCCTGAGATTAAGTCAAATGTTGCAGGAAGCAGGTTAATCCTTTAGTCTTTGTTCCCTCTTTAGTGTGTAATTTCTGTTCTCCTCTTCTGTCCAGGCTCGTCCGTGCCCTCTCCCTCACTCCCCTCATCATCCAGCTTTAGGCCGGCGTTCAGTGACTTTGGCCCTCCCTCCATGGGCTTTGTTCAGGTATATCTGCACTCCACTTATCCATACTGTTCCGTGTCCTACACTTTGACCACACTATATATATATATATATATATATATATTGCACATAACCTGACCATCTTTATGTAGGTTAAAAGGTAGAAATTATACTAGATATCTTGGCTTTGTCACTCTAATTTATTTACTTATTAGTTGTTATATCATGAACTGGACTGGTGGATTCCTGATGGACTTTTCCTTTATCTTCTGTCTTATTTACTTGCAATTGTCTTGTTAAATTGTTGGTGCGTAGCAGGTTTCTATTTCTGCACCAACCCACAAAACAGAGGCTCAGTCAGGTTTATCTGTTTGAGCCAAACATGTCTTTCCATGTATCACTTTAGATATGCTCTGCTCACAAAGCACAGAAAAGACAGACAGTGGAAAAAAAGGTTCCATGCATGTAATCTACATGGGAATGCTGAGAATCTAATCTAAAAGGCATAATAATACAATGTTATTAGAAAGGAGCAATAGATTTGATTTGAGAGCAGTGGTGCTGTCACAGTTACATGTTCTGTTGTGTAATCTAAAAGGATCAGTGTCTTGACTATCTGTCCCTATTTTTGACACTTATAACAGTAACTGCATATTTTTTTATTTGCCTATAGTATTTTCTAGTATAAATTTGTTTGTTTCCTACGTTTTTTTTTTATATATATTAATTTTATTTTATATACTTATATTGCAAAAACACACCACAGCAAATTCCATGTATGTGTAAATGTCATTTGTTCTGATTCTGCCTAAGCTACATTGGCCCTGTCATATAAGCCATTTTGAGACTTGACCTGGGGGTCAAATCGGACAAATTGGCTACGCAGTTTACCCTGAGCCTGCCTTTCAATCATGCACAACACAGCGGGAGCTTCTCTGCACAGATGTGTTCACTTCCCAACAGAATCAATCAAAGGGGTGACACCCCGCTGTGTTCTCACAGCAGATTCTCTACTGACTTTACGTTAGGGGACCAGGAGGAGGAAGTATATAGAAACTGTGGAGCATCTCACTCACACAGGCACCTCCTCCAGAGAAAAAGGAGACGACTGCGCAATCAATCCATGACTGAAAAGAGTTCAAACTTTTTCATTGATTTTTCTCTTCACTTGTGCTGTTGACAAATCCTAATGGCTTTTTTTGTTCTCCCCAAAAATCACACGCTTGGGAAAAATGCACCATCAGCCTGTCAAAGTGTCACAAGGGTCCACTTACAGCGAGCTCCTATCTGTCATTGAGGAGATGAGCCGTGAGATCAGGCCTACGTACGCTGGGAGCAAGAGCGCTATGGAGAGGCTAAAGAGAGGTATGTTTTACTTTGGTTAATCTAAATTATTAATGCTGAATTATTCATTGAACACCTATTTCACCTGGCCTTTGTCTTGTTCAGGGATAATCCACGCCCGTGCACTTGTCAGGGAGTGTCTGGCAGAGACGGAAAGAAGCGCCCGCACATAACCCTTTGGAAAAGCTCCCTGCACCCTTCCCCTGTAAAATCCCTCCCTCGTCATTGTCTGATTTACCGCCTTTTTCTTTATCCTTCCATGTTTTGTGCTTTTCCTCTTGGCTTTTTATAGGTGCAGAAAATCCTTCTTGTCTCCACTGATCCCTGAATCCGTTTCTGTTTTTCTGTGACCTGTGAGTTGTATGCAACACACAGTTTTGTATCTACTTTGAAATAAGAGTGTGGGGAATTTAAACACATTTTTAAGTAGACACGGGAAAACACATTTTTAAATAGAGTCGTGGGGAAAAGCTCTGATGGGAATGTTTATAGTAATTGTTCAATAATTGCAGTTGACCAAAAAGACTGACTTTTCTTAAAATGTTCACCATTTAAGAGAAGAAATGTTTGAACTGCACATGTCCTCAAGTTTCTAATCCGAACGCCACTCTGAAACCACTTCATGTTTTCTGATTTCCTTTTGTTTTCACCATATTATGTAGTGTAAACACACAGTAGTTGTTTTCGCAGTCCCAATACCTCTGTACATCTCAAGTCAGTTTGTTAGTACGGAAATTTTGTAAACCAGATTTTTGCAGTTCATTATGTATATCTTAATTAAATAACATGAAAAAAAAACAACTGTTTCAGGTTCATCGATGTTAGAGATTGATTTTCGATCAGGAAAATCATATTGTAAATCAAATGTTTCAAGATGCAAAGTTGGGGATAAACATTTATTTTGAGTTACATAATCACAACCGCAATAACATCTCACTTCAAGATAATGACCCACTGCTTCACATGAACAGTAAGCGTAGCTCTTTCTGAACAGGGGCCTGTACTACGAAGTGAGTTCCCATACCCAGGATAACCCCCAACAATCGCAGTCAGGCTAAGCGGTCACACGAAGCTGGTAATCAACTGGTCAAGTCAACCCAGGTTTGCTTCATCAAGATCTGAGCGTGTGCACATGACCAATCACAGACATGGACACGTTTAACCGGCAGCGGCATATTTAACAATGAGGAGCAACTGTTACGTTACAAAAAGAGGTGTAGAATAAACACATTATACCGACTAAAATAAACAGCTGGTGGAAATAATCTCTTAATTGCGTGAATGTGTAAGTTACATTTGAGAAAAAAAGATTGTGTGACCACGATATAATTCAGCATGGGAAGGAGATAAATAACTCAGGGCCAAGAAATATGAAAATGTTCTTTACTAAAAGACCTGTTGAACTAAAGTGATGAAGCCTTTTGGATGAGACAACACGTTTCACTTAATCATGTTGTGTAGCCTCTATAATGAGCTTTGGTTTGACACACACATGTTGGCATCAGCGATTGACTTAACCAACCAGACATTGTTTTAAATGGCCCTTATCCTTCCCTTTAAGGAGCGTGGACACTGTAACAGTGTAGCATCATTTTGGTTAGGGCTGATTGTTCAGAGTCTCAGAGAAAGAGAGAGGGGAGGGATGGGGCTGTCACAAGGTAAATCTGTAAACTCTATCCCCCATTCCTAATAAATATTTAAACTCATAGGATAAACCTAGTTAAAGGGAATGATGAAAATATAAAACTATGTCTGGTTATCCCGACCCTAAAACATGGTGAGCCGCTCAGCAAAAAGGTTCCGTGGCAATTTACCCCGATGGAAGTGAACGAGCTTCGTAGTACAGCGGCCAGGTGGAAGAGATGCCAAGGGTTATTGATGAATATATATTGAAAAAAAAACAAAAACATAATGGTAGCATTTCTTATATATATATATATGAAACAAGAACACAAGAGAAAGCAAAGAGATCAATTCCACGTGTGTTACATAGTGATTGTCACAGACCGCTCAGTTTCCCAGATGCTTCTCCCAGGACATAATGGCCTCCAGTTCGGATCTATTGATCAAGACAGAAAACAATCTGACAGTGCAAGGCAGAGGTGTTCACGTGAGTAAATCATGTTCCTTTTTCAAAAAAAAAAAAAAAAAAGGAGAGCATTGACTTGTAAATTGTCTTTGTTTGCCAGTGGGATAAAATAATTATCACACAGCTAAAGTAAAGTAATTTAACTGTGTGTCTAAGATACTTGTTTCTAATACAGTGGCAAATTGATGTTTGGTATAGAAATTGCTAAATAATGACATTTCAAAGTTTAAAAAAAAATATATCTCTAGAAATCCTGTGAAGGTTGTTGCTAGGTGTATCCGTAGGTAACATTACTGTGAACAAGTCAGCCACTTCTTTTGATAGGTTCAGTGAGTAATTGAAATAGTTTGTTAGATTCAAGACCACAATGCTCTGAAAGACTGGTGCTGCTGGTCGTTACAGAACCAAGGTCAGAATGGGACTTTTCAATTTCATTAAAGTAAATATGTCCCAATTGAAAACTGAATTTACAGACAAAAGAGGGGCAGTTCAGAGGAATAAGGCTGGAAGACAAATTGCACCTTGATGAATTATGGGTGCATTGTTTCTATGTACAACCTGACCGTGTGAGAGTGCGACCATAGAGGACAAGGTGGAAGAGTGTTTGTCTTGGGTGCATCATGGATTCAACTAAAACACCAGCAGTGTCCACTGTTTCTCCTCCATCTTGAAATTCACAGACATCCACTTGTTTTCAACCCAATGACAGATTCAACCCTGTGAGGAGGAGGACGACACAAGAGATGTTTTGATTAAAACTATCCATTAAATCCCATGCCTCACATTTCAATGTCCTATTACATCGAACTAAAGAAAATCAAAGTAGACTGACTGTAGTGGCAGTTGCTGGGGGTGTGTTGTGGTCGAATAGGCCTTTGTAGCGACCCTTCTCCTCCTTCTCCTTGGAGCGGATCCTATCCTCCATGGCCCTCAGCTCTTTGGCTACAGACGGTCCCAGGGAAGGGTCCAACTCCAGCACCTTAGCAAAGTCTGCTCGTGCCTCTGTCTCGTTCCACACTGCAGCATGGGCCTTAGCTCGCTTGTAGAAGGCCTTCAGATTATCTATTCAGGAAAAGTGGCAATAAATCAATGAAAGACAGAGAACATGGTTTTCCATAACTTACTGTATGTGAGATTGAATGTTAGCTTCCAGGATAAAGTAAAAGCAAGAACCTGTAGGGCACATTGTGCAGCCAATACGTTATAATATATTTGCCTGGTAGACTCAGGAACCACAACATACCTGATAAATGACATTCTAAAGGAGTAAATCCGTCTATTAATATAATTATTATTATATTCAAGAAATGAAGAGAAACTACATCTGGAAAAGGTTGCAAGGAAGAAAAAAGTAAATCTATACCTATCCCCAAAAGACGTATTCTTGTGTCAAATCATTAATACTTGAATGAAATCATTAAGTTGCACCAACCACTTAGGCTTACCCTCATATTTGAAGACCAAGGATGAGCAGTGTTCAATGACTTCGTAGTACTGCCCTTGGAGTAACTTGCACTGACAGAAGTTGAGGAGCAGAGGTGTGATCATGAGGTCCAACTTCACCCACGCTTCATCTCCGGGATGCTCCTGATAGAAAGGGGAAAGGCCAAAAAGAGGAGGTTTAAACACCTGAAAGCATTGTGTGGCAAATGAACTGGATCAAAGCTGTGAATCTCTAGTTTACAACAATTGATACACACAACAATCGGAAAATGTAATATGATATTTAGCTACAGTACAAAAGTCTTATTTGTGTATTGATGTCTACTAAACCGATCAACAAAGTATGAACTGCCCACAAACCTTCATCTGTAGATTTTTGAGGCAGGCGATGCCATTGTAGTACTTCTCAGTAGCCTCCTTTATTTGACCTTGTTTAAAGAGCAGGTTGCCCTCTTCGTGGATCTGAGGCACAAGCTCGAGTTTTTCTGTGTCTGACATTGCCCACACGTCGAGCTGGAATGACCCTGGAGTGAGAACCTGAACAATGAGACAGGAGATCATTGGTAGCTGGAGCTTTTACCATAGGAGAGTAAAACTGGAGCAAAAACATAGCAATCACTGAAGGAAGATACAGTATATACAGTATTATATTAACAAGATTTTAAATGTAGACCATAAAACAATAATGCAATTCATTTCAACATCCCTGTAAGGAATCCCATCTTAATGGGGATTGAATAAACCTCTGGATCACAGCGTTGTTCATTCAGGATCATAGACTGAATTATACTGAGCTGTTTCCAATGTTCTAACTACATATGTAAATATCAGAAATACCGTTCATGCAATGCAAATGGGCTTAGTATCATAAACTTTTTGGTAATGACCTGAACGTGTCGGTTGTTCATAGTATGCAAAACTGGCATTATACTTTTGGTCAGATTTGTTACCTTGATCGCTTGTTAAGCAGATATATGATGAATAAAGTTTTTATATCCTGATAATTTGTAACATTTATTTACGCTTTGAGTTCTCCTTCCCTTCCTTTGTCAATATCTGACATCTTGCATTTTTAACATTTTCATTTTTTGTTACATGAATTAACCAGATTTTGTAGAAAAACGTTTATATTTTTCAAATGGTAATATAAAAAAGGTATTGGAATGTATATAAGAACTCAGGTATTGCGCTTGTACCATAATGGAAAAGAATTAAACAACACTTAGTCCTAATAATAAATGAAGAAGGCCCCAGTTATATTAAACCCTTGGCTCTACCCTGCCTCCTCACCTCGAGCAGCTCGATGGAGAAGACCAGAGGCTGTGGACTGGCCTGAAGCTGGTCTAGGTCCTTGTGCCCCAGAGAGTGGTGGGAGTGGATCTGGGCGATGCCGCAGCAGTGCCTCTGCCCTTCCAGCGGGTCCTTACCAGCACTGATGTTCCTCAGGGACTGGGACACGAGTGGGTACAGCGATGTGTGCTGGGGGAAAGGAGAGAATGAGAGGGAGTCCGCACACTCAGGAGGAACAAGATAAGCACCATGTCGCATCCAGCTTCACAAACCTGGGTGTCACACGTAAATTCTGCCACTTCTCCTTTTCTCATGGAGATGACCACCCTCTCCCACACAGCCAGTTTGAACTTCTTGCCCAGGATGAGCTCCATGGGTTTGCTGCGCCCCCCCATGGTTCTGGAGTCGTCCAGCACTGTGCCATCACAGAGGCGGGTGAGGTAGTGGAAGACCACCTGGCGAAGCAGGAATCAAAACATAACATTCCATTTAGCTGACGCTTTTATCCAAAGCGACTTACAGTAAGTGCATTCAACCATGAGGGCTGACAAACCCAGAACAACAAGAATCAAGAGAGTACAATTTAAAAAAAAAAAAAAAAGGTAAACCACAAAGGGCTATGAGTAAGTGCCATTTAAGTGCTACTAAATTAAATTGAATGAAACGAAGCTCAATAGAACTGTATGATTAAACTACGCATTGTGTCATCGCCCCTTCAAGACACCGAAATCTACGCAGAAGTTTTCTTGTTGACAAGAAACAAAAGAGCCATCACTGCTTCTCAGAAAGGGCCGGAACGCGCTCTGCTGCATGCTGACCAATCACAGCGACAGACGTTTGATTGACACAGCATACTAACCAATCGGCACTCATAAACACACGCCATCCTGTCCCACCCCCTTTTTTCCCATCAGATGAAAAAATCTGGAGAGAAAAAATCGAAGACAGCTTGAACCACAAATGAAGCCGTAATCATATGTAACGTTAACTCAGCACAAAGGCGGAGTTAACGTTACACTGTGCATATGTATTTATGCACAAGGTTTTTACGGTGAAACGAATCCAACTGACAGCTTACTAATGTGTTAGCCAGATAGCATCACAGCTAACGCGCTTCGTCGCACTTATTAAGCTTCAATGGTGGCCCACGCCAAACCTGCTTAGCCGTGCACGGTGTGTTTTTTACCTTGGTGCCATTGGGGAAGGTCGGCGGATCTCCTTTTCCAGGACTGACCAGTTTCTTGCTTATTCCTTCTTCGAGAAGCTTCCGTGCCTCTTCCTCCATCCTTCTCCCGAGTCAGTTCACCACTGATGACGCTGTTCGCCGAAGGCGGTCGCCTAGTGTGACGTCACTTGAGGCAACGGCCCAGAGCGCCCTCCATACGTAGACTGCGGAAGTGTGAATAGTCGAGGGTAGGGTACTTTTGTTTCTTTTTATTATTAGGGCCCGAGCACTGACAGGCACTGACAACAATCGATACACAGGCGTATCATGACCAGACAAATAAAAAAGTTTTTGGCCATATTCCACATTTTTGTTTTGAGGTACTTGTACCACGGCTTGCATCAGATCGACTTAAAACAAACAAAATATTAAATTAAAGAAGCGGACTGCGCAGGATAACATTTTTTGTGTTTGTATTTAATTCAATTTTTTGAATTTATATATATATTTTTTTATCTGATTTATTTACATTTTTTATTTCTACATTGTGTAAGATAATGTGCAATGAAAAGGTGGTTGAAGTCCTGCCAACACGACATGAGGGGCCATAAGGACACTTCGGCATGCAGATGGGGAAGAGTGGGGATTGAACCGCCAACCTTCTTGATGGAAACCAATCACTCTACCCATACTGCCCCAGTGACATTTAATTTTTTAATATTTAGTTACAACAACAAAGACAATAATAATAAATCATGTGTTGGTCACTTTAGTCTTATTTCACACAGCCATTCATGTCTTACACATTTCATAGTAGTGAGGTGTTACCAAAAAAACTGCACTTTTAAAGAAATATAACAAAGGTTTAATATATATTTGCTTATATACAAGGGAAGCAGAGTGGGCTGGTTAAACAGATAATTGATCTACTTTAGATTTGTAAAATATTTTGCTGTTTCAGCCAATCACACTAAAATAAATGACATTTATCCTGATAATTTTCCATATTGACTGATGTTTTTGGCCATATCACCCAGCTCTAAGAAGAGCTTGTAAAAAATAAATTGCACACATTACACAAATCAAAGAAAGCCCAATTTCAACCAACTGCAACATCAAAATGGAGCTTAGACTCTGATGATTCACTTGTTTTTAACATTATAACAAAGTGACCACAGGACAGTACACACTTCCGCTCTCTCCTACAGGGATAAACTGCCTGGCACTCAGGAGAGAAGTAGCTTTTGATTGAAAAAGTAGCAGGGCTCTTGTAGGCCAGGGGGGCAGGACTGGAGATCTGTAACTGCAATTGAAGAAACATTATCCTGAGAAAAAGTTGTTACACAACGACAAGAATCACAAGAGATGTTTTTGCCCTTTCAGTTGCAATAAAAGTAGTGAAGCGACACTCAATCTATAACTCTACACAAAGAGTCTTGAGAGTCGACAAATGTCAGGCACGCAGAACTGCCATGTTCTGTGTGCTAGAGTTAAAGGATGCTAGAAAACTCTAGCATCCTTTAACTCTAGCACACCTTTTCCTCATCCGTATACAAAGTCTTAACATTACGAATTATAAATGAAATTGCAATGAACTTTTATTTCAGTCTCCAAAACAAAACGCTACTCTTTCAATGTGAATTGATTGTCCGTTGGAAAATAAACATTTGTAAAAAATGTAAGAAGTCTTCAGTAATATGGATATGAAACACATGGATATCGATTAAATGTTTGACAAAAGACAGTAAGCAGGACAATCCACTAAAATATGCAGTAGCAGATTCAAATCACAATCCATGTTGACTCACATGTCCATGACTCACACTGCAGATTATTCCTTACCTGAGCAGCTCACTGGACTGAGCTGCATGATTAACTCTCCCCGACTCCACAGTTTGTAGTGAGACATACTGAGTTCGTTCAATAAAACTGTTACGATCGACAGAAATTAAAATATACAAAAGTTTTATTGTAATTTCACAGTCATTATTCACACAAGAAAAACACAGGCAAGACCAGTCTCCTTCTTTTTCATGTACAACATCAGTTCATTTAGTGGAAACATACTCAAGACACTGAGTGGTTAAATTAGTGGTCATAACAATGACAAGAAAAAACTATGTGAAACATGTGACAGCAACGTTTTGTTACAAGTGACAAAATACAATTCATTTTAAGACAACAGAGAAAACTAGTGTCTCGTAAAATGTCATTTTTCAAAATAAGGCAGGTAGAACAATTTGAAGCCTCTTCTCCCTCGGACAGCGCAGCTGATGTATATCACATGGTACACTGGAGGACACACAGGGAATGATGTCAACATAACAAAGCATGTATTTATCCAAACTGTTGCAAAACCATGCAAAATTAGTCTCGGAACTGAACTAAGTCGTCCATTTACCTCCAGGGATGAAGAGAAGAAATCCAGGAACAAAGAAAATGGCACTTGAAACTCCTGTAAGGAAAAAACATTTTTTTTCAGTTTCAGTATTTGCCAGGAATTACATGATAAGATCAATTTCACTATCATGTATGTACAGGAATTGTGATGCAACAGCCATTTATCTTAGAAAAGAGAAAGGATAGAAGGGGAACTTCAAGCCTGGTCCTGTCCATTGGCAACAAAATCTACTGACTGTGACCTGGAAAATGTCCTGTTCAGTCATTTATTCCTCAGGTTTTATTTCTGTCTTTCTATTAAAACACTCTAGAAAGGCACTAAGTTGGGGTGCATACCTCCACCAAGGACCAACAGCCCCCTCCAATTAAAACAGGCCACAGCTAAGGCCATATTAGAATGAGTCATTAGACACATTTGTTCATCAAGAAAAATCCTGGATCCCTGTTCTGCACCAAAAGTTAACGGGTTCTTTCCTGACCCATACCACATCCTTCCACCAGTTTTTGCATAATCCTGCTAACTAACAAACAAACAAACACAGTAGAAAATCACAACCTTTTCCGCAGTGGTTGTTCATTGCATCATAAAGTCGCAGAATTAGTTGCAAACTCATTTCTTAGCTGTCAAAATAATTAGTTGACAATGATCAAACTATTAGTTTGTGTACTACTTACTATAAAGTCTATGTGTTCTGTTCGCGAAAACACGCCACAGGCTTAAGGAAGGAGAAGATCAACATTTTTGTCATGTGGATAATCAAAAAATCATGATCCTCATCTGTAACCCACTGGCTCACCAGTCCTGCTTGATTCTGTTTTTTTACTGCACTGTCTCTTCACACTAACTAGAGCCTGAAGACGAGTGGGACAGTTTGGCCTTGACTGGTGGGTTGACGAAACACAACACTGCACCGTGTCATCAAAAGAACTTTGCCCTTGACAACCTGGTGTCTCTTTGCCTCCAACCAAAGTGTTGTGTTGTCAAAGGGACAATACAAATGCAAGATAACATGGTCATCAACAAACTGAGTCTGTGTCACAGACTCAATAAAATAAATGAGCATTATTAAATTATAGTATTTAAATACCAGAAAATACAAAGACGTTAAAGGGTTTTTAGGCTACATAGTTATAATTTGGTATCTCACAGAGCAATCCGTGTTTCCTTTGAATACGTTTCTGAAGTTGGAAGCAGCACATTTCTTTTTAAATACCCAATTAGACGTATTCAGCATGAGGTACTAACAATGTTTTAATCATTTCTATCACACTTGGATTTGGACTAAAAAATGTGTTGAGTCACAACTTCACTTTCTATTTGCACATGGTAGCCATGTTTTTTTTTGTCAGCTATTTTGCTGTCTGTTTTTTGCTGTATGTCTATTTGTGTAGGTAAGCTGAGTGCCACTAACACCAGTCACATTTCTAGTAAGTGTCTACACATACATGGCAAATAAAGCTGATTCTGATTCAATGATGATATTTCTTACTGACCTGCATTTGGATTCAGCTGTATGACAACACCTGTGAAAATAAGAGCTGACAAACAAACGATGCAAAAGTGTGTTATTAGGATTGGGAGAAATTGGAAAAAAGCCACTGTACAGGGTCCAAACTTCCCGCTTTCCCGTTCAAGTGAATGTGGAGCAGCATGTCTATGTTAAAATATTGGAGCATGTTGACAGATTCATACGACGGGCCTTTGGTACTGCCCTTTTTAAATATTTGTTTATGATTGTAGTGACTCATCTGTAAATGTCAAATATACAGACAAGTCAGAGACAGGTGAGGGACAGAGTGTGATCAGACATTATTACTGGCAATAACAACGTAAAAATCTAAGAAATCATGTCAAGAACATCAGGTAATGGTATAAAATAAAGTGATACAAATATGTAATCACATCAGACTATATTGCTTGATATTTCATTTTTGATGAACCAGAAACACTCGTGTTTTATGACTCACCGACTCCAGTTATGAGGAGAAGGAACGAAGCAAGTACAACTCTTCTGTTCTTTTTCACCAGCGGATGGGACACCCACCTGAGGAGCAACACAGGGTTTTAAGGTAACTTTGTGTTTGTTTGTGTGTTCGTTTGGGTGTGTGTGTGTGTTTCAGTTGAACTCACCCACAGCAGTGTGCAGAAAGATGTGTGTAGGAACTTAAGGTGCTGAAGGACCACTGGGAGCTGCAGTAAGACAGTGTGGCCGGGTCACTGTGAAGAGAGAGAAACAGACTTAATATCAAACTCAAACAAACATGTGCAGGAAAGAGAAGCAATAAAAACCAACCAACAAAAGAACATCAACAGTCCTTCACCGAGCACCCACCTTATTTTAAAAAAGTTATTGAAAGAGGAGTTGCCATTGTTGCAAAAGGCGTCTTCATTTTCCAGATTCTACAGAAAAAAGGATATCAATATGAAATGTTTTAGTCAATATCAAAAATGATCACAATAAATGTCACCAAAACATTTATTTATAAAAAGAAACACATGGAAAGCTTGATGGAAGTAGCTTTAAATAAATATGATCTACCTAAATATATTTGAGACCAAGTTTGAAATATTTTAACAAAGATAAAAACCCTTTTCAATGATCTGAATTTTAGAACTTTTTAGACCTTGTGTATCATATCGATGTATTCTGAATTTTTTATATATTGGTATTGATGAACATTGTATTGCAATAAGTACTGATACTGTTTTATCTCCCAGTCCTAGATTCAGGTAAACAACTTATAGAGGTTAATAAGAACGTCATTCACACGTCCAGATTTGATAATTGTCCATAATCATAGTGTGCATTTTGAGTGAAAAAACTATGCATCAATACACCATTGCTATAGATCCCTTTCAAACAACTTCTTCTTGAATTTAACCTTGTTGCAGTGAGCTTTAACCCATTTGACCCTTTTCATCATCTCTAAAAAACCCCAACAGGTTAGAAAGGTAAATCGACAAAGTGAAGGTGCATGTGTACCTGATACTTCAGGTTACTGTGTTCAGGGGAGCCAGTTGCAGCAGGTAGAGGGTGAGGCTGAGGTTTGGAGAAAGCGAGTGGACCGAAAGTCATCTCTCCTCCTTCTTTGTCATTGTCTCGGCCCTTCCATCCCTCCGCCTCGCCTTCGGCCACAGCTCCCTCCTCGTCTCCCTCCAACACAAAGGCATCATCGATACTGAACTGCGTTGCCATGGTGATCGCCTCTTAAACCTTGAGGTCCCGTATCTTGATGCTCACTGTTGGTAAAGAGGAAAAATCAAGGTTTAGTCACCAGTTAGCACTCCGAGCTATGACAGAGAAACAATCTTGTGTTGCTATTGAGAGGTAACATCGATGTCTACATATACTTTCATGCTGCACTAGGCCCCAAAGTGAAATACATGGAATTATTGAGCAAGAAGTTATTTTCGAACTCGTTACATCTGCGATTGTCAACGTTGGAATTTTTCTTTGTGTTCTCTTGGAGTAAATATCACAATAACTGCACAGGCTACAGAGCTTTAAACTGTTATATATGTTATGTGTAGAAATATTGTGTCATGCACCCTGAACACAATTAGAAGAAAGTTACTTGCTTCATTTGAAGAAAAATGGCAAAAAGACATCCTGCTAAAACCAAATTAGGAGCATGTATGAAAGTTAAACACCGTAATGGACCCAATCTTGTGTCACAGCAAACTTATGGAGGAGTCATGGGTTCTTAAAGTGGCGAAGCTGAGAACAGGAACCCTTCGTCTGGCGCTCCAAGTCAGTGGATTTAAAAACATCCCTGAGGGCAACGGCTTGGGTGAATTGTGTGATTTAAGAGAGTCTGAGACTGAATCCCGTTTTCTTCTGTATTACAATTATTTAGATTAGTTAAGAGAATTTACATATATAACGAAATATCTGACAAGAAATGTTCTGATGATGACAGAATGGAATGGTTGATCCGTTGTAATGATTCTTAGTTGACTACTCAAATCTACATAAACACCAGGATGGTTGATTTGTTTAGTTTGGTTTTTAATGCTGCTGCTCTGGTTTGTTTCTTCCCTTCTTTTCGGGACTTTTTCCATTTTCCATGCATGATGCTGAAAGCCTGGTGTAGCCTGTGCTTGACACAACGACGAAAATCCATCGGATCTAAACAAACAGCTTCTACGCGGTGTCCACATGTGGTCAGGAGGGAGCGCAGGCTGGAATGAACCGGAGGCTTGAGGCTGCTCTCTGCCATTGTTTGTGCTCTTTCCGCTACTCGATCAGATCAGATGACCAGGAGGAAAACTTACTGTCTTAAAGTTGATCTTTTTCTCCAGCGAGGCCAAACTCGACTCCACGGTGTTTGCAGGCGGCTCACATGCTCGTCAATCAATTTGAAACCAGAGTCAAACTTTCCTCTGAAGCTTTGTTTTCTTCCTGATTGTAAAAACGTCTTTGGAAAAGTTTTAAATCCTCTCCCTCTCTCCTTGTAACAATCGGCCTTCGATTGGACGCGACTGATTACGCCCAAAGGTCTCGTCAGGAGACAGGCCGCTCAATCGAGAGTCAATTTGTCGATCGACCTACTAAACTATTCAAGTTTTCTTTAAATTGAAAATGTCCTCCACAATAACACAAATGTGTCCATAAAACATCAAGACAATGGCATTTTGTGATTTTAACATATGTAGACGTATCAAACAAAACGGTAAAAGAATAGAACTCTTGATATCTACAAAAAATACAGATCAGCCTGAGGGCTCTATGAATTCACATGCTCCTCAGAAGTTTCCACTTCCCAAATCATTGTTCAATTATATAACAAACACAAGCAAACAAAGCACCTCTCCTCTTTCTTTAATAAATCATTTTGTCTCAAGTTGAAAAAACAAACAGAGATAATATATAAGCACAAAAACATTAATAAAACATTGAATATAATATATTTGTGTGCCAAACCTTTCACGACCATAACAAACAGCAGCCATAACAAGTGTCTCTGTGGAAATTACTGTTTTAGGGGGGGTTTTGACTAAATGAGCAACAACAGAAGGATGATCTGTGATGCCTCCGCTCAGACAAAACCTCCTCATGCCACCCTGGATTACTGCCTCTAGTTTAGCTCATTGTGTCGAAGCCTGTGTAATTATGATTCATGTTATTTCATCCCATAAACACATGAAATTAAACAAAGATCCAACCACCTGGATGCAGAATTCTAAACCACAGACTAGCATAAGTATTATATATTTCATCAATAATCTATTATTATTACAGTTTTAAACTTACAATGAAACATTTCATTTGTAGGATATGTGTTGCCAACATGAAATCATGTGATTTCCAGAAAGTCAGAAGCCCTGCATTGTGCAAACAAACATGTCTAAACCAACAATCATAGATTAGTCATTGACGGTTGCAGTTTCCAGAGAAGACCCAGTCAGAGCAGGTGGATGAAGTGAACAGCAGATGTGTCAGGAGAATAACGAATGAAAACAGGTGTCGTCAACCGAAGTCTGGAAAAACAAAGAGGTGTGAGTTATTTTACGCTTCACTGACCTTTTGTCGCAAAATATTGACATCATGTTATGTTTTACTGCTGTATTAACTTTTTGTACTCCACTTTATGTTCTAGAGGTTTTTTATGGGATTGAGTTCTTACAAAACTTCTAGCAATTGATTATTGTAGAAAATAATCACAGTGTAAAACGTTTTAATGGGGTGAATATCACAATTTTGGCTGCGCCACATATTGATCCCTCCTCCGGCGCGGTGCCATCTTCATTTTGAAATCCTCAATGCGGAACCTCTCATCTCATTTCAATTCCCTCTCTCTGTGCTCTGCTGTAGATGAGACTGCAGGCCACACTGTTCGTCTTGCTGAAGCTCACTTTTGAGGTAAATTAAAAAATGTCGATGAGACTCAGGCAGCATGTTTACCAATATCTTCTGAAGCTGTTATTTGGCTGACGCACAGAATAACACCTCAGACTTCTTGAGTCTTCTTGAATTTATAGCAGATATTTGACATTCTCTTTCTGTTCAGTTTGCATCATGCACAGAACTCCACGTGACACACGGTTCCACTCTGGAACTGCCATGTGTCATGTTTCAATTGGACATCAGTGGCGCCGCCATCACCTGGACATTTCAAGGTTTCATTTTGTTTCTATCACAACCGTTCTGATTGTGTTGCACAACTGTACAAATATTCTGTATATGTTACAGTTGGAGGGTTTTCTTACAGGTAAAGATGTTAGCCCACAGTCGACTGGCCCTGTTCGAGTTAAAAAGGAGGGCCTGTACCTGTCTATACCCCATGTGACCTCTGCCGACGAGGGCAAGTACGAGTGTTTGGTGAAGGTGAACAATGTGGAGATGATAAGCTCTTACGACATCAAAGTTGCTGGTGAGAGACACACAGGGTGTTTATTTTGTCTAGGAACCGTTATATTTTTGATCGATTGTAATTAGACATATATTCAACATGAAGTTTGAATCAAATAGAGTTTCACTGATTCCTTTCTCTCTCTACAGCCTCATCTGTGTACACCATTAAGGTATCCCTAGGCTCACGTGCTCACCTGCCGTGTCATTTCCCAACCAGTAGCCAAGTCTCGACCAATGCGTTCTGGTTCAGAGAGACGGATGCTGGGAAGAAGATGAGTCTGAATCTTGAAGACGATATATTGAATGATATTCAGAGATTCTCTCTGATTTATCCATTTGACAGCGATCAAACTGTCCTGATCAGAGACACTGTCCTGGAGGACGCTGGAATTTACCACTGTGAATCTGCAGCGGGGCAGAAGCTCAGCACCGTACGCCTTATGGTCCAAGGTAGGATTCACAGACTTTGACAGTTTGCTCTGCCGCAACTCTTGATGAGCATTCATTTTAATAGCAACAAATGGATGAGAGAGCGTTAATGTACAATAAAACATTGAACTAAACAAGAATGGCACTCAGTATGAAACCACATTTAAATTCATCTGATCTGTATCGTTATTTGGATCTGCACCGGATTGCACACACTCACAATTATTGGTCCCCGAAACGTATCCATGAGTTATTCTCTGGAAAAACTGTGACAGGGTCAAGAAGCTCCCTTTCTGTGTGAAAGGGAGCTTCTTGTGTAATCCCACTAACTCACAAAGTAAACAAAGTAACTGTTACAAACCAACCAACATTGCGGGGGCAAACCATCATGTGCTAACTTCAAATGCCATGTTGCATTTTTTTCAACTGTCTGCTTCACTTTCTTCCAGCTGCTCCTACCCCTCCTCCTTTCCTGTGCAAAGACATGAACACAGCATGGGAGCCGTGTCAGGACGAGAGCAGCCGCACGGGAGAGCCCATCTTGCAGGAATCCCTGACAGAGTTTTCCATGAAGCTCTATACTTACCTCAGAGAGTCTAATCCTTCACGCAACTTGCTCTTTTCTCCGATCAGCATCAGCGGGATGTTCTCCCATCTGTTGCTTGGTACTGAAATTATGAGCTCTTTTATTCATTTTAGTATTCTGAAAAGTGTTCAAGTCTGGGGACATCTGTACCAAGTTGCCCCAATTAATGTCAAAAAATCAATGAAGATGCATCACTGAGTCATAGATTTTCGACGTGACTCATTTTTCAATACAATGAATTTGAATAATTACCCTACTGTCCTGTTGCCACCAGCGCTTGGAAATCTACTTCCAATAACTAAAAACTACAGCGCACTACAGTTTTATTAAGTTATGTTTTTTGCATGCTTCTATGTTACTGCAATAACTTTTTGCATTTATATTCTTTATATTTAGCATATCTTATATTTTTACATCTTGCTGAGTGTGTTATGATTTGCTCTATCATCCATCCATCTATCTATCATCTATCTCTATCTCTGTCTCTCTCTATATCTGTCTATTTATCTTTCTAACATCTTTCTATCTATCTATCTATCTATCTATCTATCTATCTATCTATCTATCTATCTATCTATCTATCTATCTATCTGTCTGTCTGTCTGTCTGTCTGTCTGTCTGTCTGTCTGTCTGTCTGTCTGTCTGTCTGTCTGTCTGTCTGTCTGTCTGTCTGTCTGTCTGTCTGTCTATCTATCTATCTATCTATCTATCTATCTATCTATCTATCTATCTATCTGTCTATCTGTCTATCTGTCTATCTATCTATCTATCTATCTATCTGTCTGTCTGTCTGTCTGTCTATCTATCTATCTATCTATCTATCTATCTATCTATCTATCTATCTATCTATCTATCTATCTATCTATCTATCTATCTATCTATCTATCTATCTATCTATCTATCTATCTATCTATCTATCTATCTATCTGTCTATCTGTCTATCTGTCTATCTATCTATCTACATATCTACATATTATGTTGTAACAAATACTGTGTAGGTTTGTGTCACAGATGAGCTGGGGAATTTGGAGATTGTTGAGAAATGTAATGACACATTATTCATTCCAGACACTTCTTGGCATTTTATTGACAGACAGAAAACTATGACGTCAATTCTTGGCCTTTAAGAATCTGTGATCTAAGCAGGCAGCCCTGTGTTTTTGCATTTACATAAGTTTTCATTTGCATAATATGTTTCTGACTTTGAAATGTCAGAGTTATTTTCTTCTGCTCAGACATGCTGTCCCTTGAAGCACTTAACATAAGCATCCTTCCACATTATGACTTCCCTTCGTTGTGTTACCTGCAGGTGCAAAGAATGACACCCGCAAAGCGATTGAGAGGGCAGTCTGTGTCCCCCACGACTTCCACTGTCTTCACGTCCACATGAAGAAGCTGAGAGAGAAGTTGTCCGGCTCCTTGCAAATGGCCTCTCAGATCTTCTATAACCCACGTACTTCTATCACACTCTGAAGTGCCTATAATGACCACTCTGAGGAGAGACCTCCAATCAGGGAGAAAGATGCAGAGATCTAGAGTGCCTACAAAAGCTGAGAGGATCTTTATCTCTCTTGAGCTCATCTTGTTTTCTCTGTTTCTTCTCCGTAGAAATGAATCTGACTGAGTCCTTCACCGACCAGTCCATTGAGTTCTATGATGCCCAGCCCACCAGACTGCTGAACACCAGCGAGGAAAACACGCAGATGATCAACAGCTGGGTGGCAAATAAAACCAACAATAAAATCACACAGTTGGTTGACTCCATTTCTCCCAGTACACAGCTGATCCTGCTCAACGCTGTCTCCTTTAGCGGTCAGTAATGTGTGTGTCTGTGTGTGTGTGTGTGTTTGCACAATCGTGAGTTTGTGCATGTGAAAATGGTGGAAAGTAATAAGCTGCGTATGTGTGCATCAGGTCAGTGGAAGGTCAAGTTTGGTCCGGGGCCATCAAAAGGTCTTTTCACCAAACTGAATGGGGACCTGGTGAAGGTGCCTCTCCTCTATCATAGGGGATACATGACGGCTACGAAGTATGTGTTGGAGTTGAAGGCACAGGTAACACACATTAACATCCATTCTAACACATCATGATGTATCACACAGCGTACAACTGACCCATCCCTTACAGCCGCGGAGCCGGATCGCTGCGATATGCTTCATCATTTGTTTTCATCAGAGGCATAACTCATTCACATCTCAGTCCACAGTTGCCTAAGATTTCATCATCATCTCTGCTATTCGTTTTGGATAAGCATTCACAAATCCACTTAAAAATCATGGAGCATCAAAACTCGGTAGAATTGACGACTCCACCAAAGCCCCACAGTCCCCTCATGAAACCACATTTGAATTCACTAGATCCAGATTTTTATTTGCCCTCTGTGATTTCCCTAAACACGGCTCATTTTTCCCCTTGAAGATCCATGAATTCATATCTGAGAAATAAATGACAAGGAAGAAAAAAAAGATTCTGGATCCTCCCTCAGATCTGAACCAAAATGTGTTGGTGCACACTTCCACCAAGGTTCTTAGTAATAAGTCCAGTTTTTGTTTAACTAATAGAAAAAACAAACAACAAATGCATAAGCAGGAAATATATGCTCATCCTAATTCCAGGATCTCGCCTGCAAATCATCAAGTATTTTTTATTCCTATGTTTAATCATACTATTTTTAATCTTTATCATCAAACTATCAACTTATAACATGATAGTTTGACTTTCCATCCACAGATACATCTCAAAATCAAAAAGCTCATTGTTTTGGCTTTACTATTAATGGTGCCAGTTCTTAAAATAGAAACCAAAGTTGAATGGTTGTTACCGTCGCTCAAAGCTCACAGGACTCCATGTCAGCATTATATTTGTAGCTCTAAACGCGTTGTATAAACTTTATTTTCAAAACTAGACCATAATTCCCCCAAGAGGAATTAAAGAATCCATTAATTCAACCTTTTTCACGTTGTTTCATTGATATGTCGTTTTTATTAGGAAGCAGACAAGGATGAGAATAAGTCTGTCTTTGATTTTATTTTATATTTTCTCCATCAGGTGGCGAGGTTTGCTCTCTCGGGTGACAGCAGCCTCTACATCCTGGTGCCTCGCACCTACAAGGTGGAAGACCTGCAGCAGCTGGAGGCCAAGATGACGGACACGGCCGTGCTCCAAATGATAGAAGAGATGAAAACAACATCTCCTCATCCGGTGGAGGTTTCTCTGCCCAGGATCAAGCTGGATGTCCAACCGGACATGAACATAGTCATGAAGAAATTAGGTTGGTCTCATCTCTCATGCTCCTCTGTCTGTCACAGTGCTCGGGCACTGCTTCACCCAGCAGCCAGACACAAAGTTCCACTTCTGAAACATGTCTGCTCCGTCTACTCTTTGAGATCCTCAGATCGGTGTCTGATCTACTGACTTGCTCTTTCCTCTCTGCTTCATTCACCACCCTCCTTTTTTCTGACTTCCCCCCCTGACCAGGTCTGTCATCACTCTTTGAGGAGGCCAACCTGTGCGGCCTGTACTCAGAGGACAGGCTGCTTCTGGACGACGCCAGACACCGGGCCTTCCTCGCACTGACCGAAGACGGGGTGGAGGCCGGCGCCGCCACTGCCATGGGCTTCGCTCGCTCCTTCCCTTCCTTCTCCGCCATGCAGCCTTTCGTCATGCTGCTGTGGAGCGACCAGGCCAATGTGCCACTCTTCATTGGTAGAGTGACCGAACCATGAGCAACAGAGAGGGGATGTGAGCAGGAAAGAAACTACGTGATGAAGAAATGCTGAATAACACATTTCAATTAAAAGTAATTTCCTTTGTTTCTGTGTTTTTTCTTTGTTGCAATTTCAAACGTAACACAAAATATTCTTACATTGTCTCCATTGTCACTTACATGAGGCTTATAAAACATATGCACAGAATAGTGTTTCAAGGTGATGATGAATAAGCACATACACACACTTTTGCTGTCTGTCTGATGTCTTTGAAGAGGCGAACAGAGTATGGATGCGTTGTTTCTAAAAAGGAAGACAGACGAGCATTGAAACAACTTCAATTTATTTTGCGAAGTAGTTACACAAACCCACCACACGATGGCAGTCATACTGTGTGATTGACATAGAGGGTAAATACACAGGGACTGCAGTAGTAAATTCCCACCAAACTTGCACCTCAGCCCGCCTGCATCTTCACCACTGATATCAATTTAAGGAAGACAAGTGTCAAAATCTGTGACAGTAAAGGTTTTGTTTGTTTTGTTCCTTCTTCTTCTTCTTCTTCTTCTTCTTCTTCTTCTTCTTCTTCTTCTTCTTCTTCTTCTTCTTCTTCTTCTTTTCTTTTTTAAAGCAATAGCTTGCTTGGTCAAAGCACAGCAACTGAGCAAAAAGTACCCTGAATCATCGTAGTCACAAACAAATAACACACTAAGACGTTTAGAGACCGAATAGACGGCGAGGACTGTAAACACATCGGCATTCAGAATGATCAGCGGAGGGTTGCACTCGATTACACAAGCTGATGGTGTTTGCTAAACATGCAGCTGTATCGCAGCTAAAATGGTTACATAAGCTAAGCAGGGTCAATAGACAGGAGTCAGAACAACTTGGTGACTGTAAACAAAAGCAACAGATCAAGAGACAGGAGTAGGCGGCCGTCCAGCCCGAAAATGTCAACTCTATTAGATCACTCTCACCTCGCATGACCCCGAAACAAAGTGTTCCCAGAAGTGCAGCGTCATCGATGCCAGTGTAACATTATAATGTTATCGATTTGGTTTGATTATCTCACTGCTGACATGCTGGGTGTTTTGATGTGCATAGAGAAAGTACAGACTAATCCCCCATCCCAGCCCAACCCGCTACTTAAAGTCCTTTAAGGTGTAACTGAAAATGTGTCGAAGCTCATTATAACACATAGTTTAGTTCCAAGCTCTTACGATAATGCCCAAGCCCTTTTTCTTCTACATCCAATCCATTAAAGGATCCACTTTTCTTTTTTTTTTTGCAGTCAACAATGAGACATTCACAAGGTTGTCGGAGGACAGCAAGAATACGAGCAGCCAGATCGAATCAACAGTTAGAAAAACTCCCGGAGGCCACTGACTGACTGTGGGTCTGCTTTTGTGAACCACTGTACGGCCATAGCCTCAGTGATGGAGGATCCAGGGGGGGGGGGGGGTGCACTTCATATCCTGACAATTCAACAATATGCACAAAACAGGTTGATAAGTGTGCAATCGAGCTCAGATTCTAAATGCTGTGGATCCTGATCTGTGATGATCCACGGTCCCCTGCTGCAAAGCCTGTGTTTCCATTCAGGTTATAATCTCTTTGATCTCTTCAGGCTGAATTAACAGGGGGCTTCATTTTTAAAAGTCTGCATTTCTACTGACTGCACGCTGCAATCCTGTTTCACAGACATGGTCCCAGGGGTCCTACCTTGCATCCAAGTAATTTAATATATGCCACTTTAAACCTGATGCCTAACAGTTCATAAAACGCAATAAGTCAATGGGTTGAATGGGACACTGGATAATGCAACAGTCCTCTTAACAACAGGCTCTTGAGGTGAATGGTGAAGGTGAATGAGGTGGGGGTCTTATTCTTTCAGATCAGATTACTGTACCAATCAAGTAAATATTCAAAGTACAAAATCACCCAGTAGAGTGCATGCCTCCGCCAAGGACCAACAGTCCCTTTGAATTAAATCGGACTGCACCAGGTTTCACACACTCACAGATATCAATCCCCGAAATGTGCCTGGGTTAGGGTTTCTTTCATCAACTCATTCAGTTGGGAAAGTGTAACAATGGTTGAACAACGGCCAATTAATAAAGACAGTGAAACAAGTTATCCTGGATGCGCCCCCTGATCCAGATCCGCACCGGACCATACCACACCCTGCCAGGAGGGTTGGGGAATAGCGGTGAATTGTTTTTGTGTAACCATGCTAACAAACAAACAAACAAACAAATGGTGACAACAGCATCTGCTTGGCGGAGGGAATAAACATACACTGAGCAGCCACAACACATAAATTACTCACAAGTGGAGTAAAGGACATTCATTGAATTGATAAAAATAAATGGCACCTGTCACAGGGCGGGATGCAACGTGGACGTGTTGGAAGCTGTAAACGAGTAAGGGTCAGGGAAACATTGACAAAGGCCAAGCTGTGACGGGTGGATGTTCATTGGTCAGAACCCACCAAGGAAGCGCCCAACATCCTGTTGCGTGATACCAATTACCATAATTATAGGTGTCTTAATGTTGTGGCTGATCAGTGGGTTTACTGGTAGGATATCGCCCTGCAGGAGGAAAAGTGTCTTCGCTGGAGCAGAAATCGAGTTATTGAGTTTATCTCGCTTGGATCCTGAAGGTAAAAAAAACAACAGCTCCCTCTGATATCAGCCTGTCATCAGAGAAGCAAAAAAAAAGAAAATAAAAAATGAACAGAACAGAAGTTAAGCGTCAAAACATGTTCCATTCTTCAAGTTGCTCTTTGACCGTCTGGCAATGGGAGAGACAGAGATGGTTTTGGCACACACGGATGATTGGCAGCTTGTCAGTGTCCTCCAGCCAGGAACACTCACGCCACTGAGACCTGTGGCGGCGGCGGTGGCGGAGGATTTCTCGCTCGTATGTTTTTCTTGTCCTTATTTATCTTTCTTCTCGCCTCTGTGCTTCTGAAGTTGGATGGAGACATTTTGAATGCGGCACGATGATACGGACAGACACAGACTCCACAGACGGTTAATGTAGGCACTCGTATTCCCAAATAGCCCTCGCACACACACACACACACACACACACACACACACACACACACACACATGCTGACACGTCAATGTGCGACATGAAGATGAACAGAGAGCCACTGTCACTTTAACTCGATGAAAGACAGAAGAACACTGAAACATTAAAGGTACAAATCCACCAAATGGATCATTTTGTGCTTTATAATATGGTGTCGTCGTTGTTTTGCATCAGATCAACAACCACTGAAATAGACTTCTCAGGACAGAATTCCCCTTTTTTTCATGACGTCCCCGCTCTCCTCACTAAACACCACGTTATGAGTCACTGGGGTCCGCGTGCTGCCGGCCCCCTTTCACTGAATGGATTTCGAGTACATTCGGTTCTCGTCATCTCTTCCTCTGGTGTGAATCCGAACGGCAGAGTATGAGCGACTTCCACAATACAGTGAGGTCTAAAGCACAATTTGTGTGAGTATTGTTTTTTTTTTTTTTTTTTTAACGTCAACACTTTAATGAGGACATTGTTACAATTTGGTTCACCTTTAAAATAAAAAAAAGTATTCAGATTGTTACCATCACTGATATTAGTACGAATATCACATACTAATACTCGGTGCTTGAAGCATTGGCGTTCAACGACAGATTTCATCTTCAACATTATTATTATCATCAATATTATTATTGCATGTTTTATCCTTTGCTCTTATTACTGCTTGACTTGGTCTCTGTTTCCAACTGTTTCTCAGTGGGAAAAGTGTGTATGTGTGTGTGTAGGTGTGTGTAGGTGTGTGCACATGTCTACGTGTGTGTTTGCATGGACGTCTTTTGTTATCTAGTCTGGTTTGTCACTGGGCGGGGCTCCTTGCTGCGTGAGCGTATGCCAGTACTCCACTTTCTTCCCTTTGTTTTTGAGACACTCAAACCAGTGTTTGAGTCTCTCTCCGCTCGCGTTGATGCCCAGCTCCACTCCTCCTGAAACCGGGGAGAGAAAACAGAGGAGTGTCAGGAGGTGAGGGGGGGGGGGGGACATTAGGAGGAGAGGATGAGAAGGATGTGGGATGAAAGAGAGAGGTGCGTGAAGCACTCAGGTCTTTCTCTCAAGCCAACATAAAAACAGCAATTGAATAAAAGTGTCAATTACAAGTAGAGGTTATTCAGAATTTTTTCGTGTGATTAATATATTATTATAAATTACATAATTAAACTAAGTTGGTGGTATATTCAGCTAAATAGATCCCTTTAACAAGAATCAAATGTTTAAGCATGCAGCCCCCATCTTCAGATTCTCAGTAATCCTTCTATGCATTTTTCGTCAGTTCTCTCCCCTGGGGAATGATCTCTGACCTGTTAATGGATGAGTATAGAACATGGGTTTTTGTAGTCTTTAAGCACGAGGCATAGCTTTATGAATACACCATTTAATTTACATTGTATGCTTAGACACATGCAGTCATGCACCTTTCAACCATGGGATTTGGGACGTTGTTTTGCCTTCCTAAATAATCCTGGGCTCAACTCCTGCATGTGGGCTCAACTCCTGCAAAGCAGGCTTCACTATTGGCGTGTGAATGTCTCCGGATATCTAGACTCCGTCCTGACCTGTAAAGACTTCTGTGTAATAAACTTTAACTATACAAGCAAGTTCTGCGTCTGCGGAGAATTCTTCCTTCAGCATCAACTTCACCATCATCGACCTCTCGGCTGCCCAAAATATATGATAGATGCATCACAGTACATGTTCGCTTTTTTATTTATTTTAATCCTTATTTTTTATTAATTTATTTAATTGTTATACATTATTATCATTGCTATTATTTATTAATTATATATTTTAATTGGTCATTCTAACAATAGAAAGAAAGAAAAGTGTAAACAAAATACAATGGCGCAAATTTAATTAAATTAAAAATTTAAACTACATTTAATATACATACCAAATTGTAATTGAAATGATATAAAGCTAAGTGACATAATAGTCTGGAGATTTTTTTTTACCCTAACCCTAACCCTTTATTAATAGTTAGTAAAAGTAGTAACCAGCCTACAGTAGATGTTGGTCTACTGGGAGTCAGAAGGTGAAACTGAAAGGATGTGAGATGATCAGTGGGGTAGAAAAGTAGAAAAAGCTCCATTCCGTGGTGAATATTTTGGTGTTTTTCAACTCATCACAAACTGTGTCTCTTCCAGCAGGTAGCATTCAGCACAGTACAGTGGCTCTTTGGATGTTTTTGTTGCATCACAGGCGTCTAAAAGACTGCGTATCAGAGGTGCTTGTGGTTTATGACGCGGGACGGCTCTTCTCTTTTAGTTGTTTCACAAAACAAAACGTACACAAAGTATTAGTGTCTGAACATTTTGTCACCTTTGAATTGCAATTGATTTGTCTGAAAGATGCTCTATTAATAAAGGTTGACTGATTGATTGATACAATGTAACAACGACCCTCAAATAAACACTGCAAGTACAGAGCACGAATAAATGTACTGAGCAACTCTCCACAACTGGAGGCCAGTTACGGGACATACAGACCCTTTGTTTTCTGGTTACCGTCAAATATCCAATAATGTGTAATTAAGCTTAGGCAATAAGTGCATCAACTTTCATAACAATAAATACAATTATCATTTAATAGGCAGACAGAAATTTCAATGTCAAGACAAATTCCTCCAGGCAAAGAAATATAAATAGACGAGAAGCTGGAAAACTACTGGAAGCGGAGATTTAAATAACTAAAGACCTGTTTGAAAGAGCACGGCCAGTGAATATGACGGGTGGGAGGAATAAATATACAGAGAGGCAGGAAATGACAGAGGTGAAAGTGAGCTGAGGTGACGGAGGCGTTGGTGGAGAGGCAGACTGGAAGACACAGAGACGCAGGCAGTTGCTGCTCCGAGGTTTATTACCAAACCAATCCCTGGGCTGTGATTGTGCAGCTAATGGAGCGTGAAGTTTTAAACACGATACTTTGGCAACGCTGGCTTCTAACGGCGCCTCGGAAAGTGACAGCCGTAGGCAATCAATGTTCGATCGTTGATCTGCATTTCATGTGAGCATCGGGAGTGAGTGTAGCCCGAGATGCTGCTGCTGGGAGGAGGAGAGGATCAGCCTTCAAGTGTTTCATAGCTTCCTCCTCCTCCTCCTCCTCCTCCTCTTCCTCCTCCTCCTCCTTCCTTTCACAAACATCAGAAAGAAAGTGAAGAGCAGGTCTGAACCTGTTGACAGAGTTCCGATAGGATAATCACGCACCACACTTTGTCATCTCCAACCCCACAACACTGCCCCCACCTTCAAACAGAGATCGATGGAGTATTCCCTGGGCCTGTGGGTTGTTAGTGACAAACGAACGGTCAGCCACCCTGACATGCAACGGAGGCCATGAAGAAGGATGAGGAACTGAGGGCATCAGTATTTCAGATGAAGTTCTTGTCAGATCATCGACCAGCCTCTCAATCGGCCTATCCCCATCTTTTTTCCTTTATTCCTTCGGAGGGGAGGGGGCGGCGGCTGTATGTGACAAGTTTTGCAAATTTTCCGAAAAACAAAAGTTCAACAAGCGCAGCCGCTTCGTGCAGCGTTTGGGCAGGTGTGCGTAGGTGGGAAAATATGCTGGATTTGAACTTTTCTCTTAAACTTTTTTTTCCACTCACGACTGCTGCACCGGTACGTGAGTGCAATACCATGAACGTATCTGAAGAGAATGTCTGAGAAATCTGTTTAAAACAAATGCATTCAAAAACTACAAGAAGAACATCCCTCCACTTAGAAAACGCAATAAATCAAGTGGATGACTTGAGGACAAGCCATTGATACACAAGAAGGGATGAAACCACATTTAGTTTCACCGGATCTGAGTTTTTATTTAGATCTGCACCAAATGGCATGAACTCATAAATATAATGTGTTTTTCATCAAGATCCATGAATTATTCAATGGGAAAAATGCTGAGAAATGCCTCACAATACTAGAGAAAGTAATAAAGAGTCCTATATCTAGCCCCTTATCTGAATCCACAACAACAAGTAATTGCTTCTTATTTGTTTCATGCCCCACCATCCCACCACAAAACTTGTTAAACATTTTTTTTTGTTTAATCCTGCTCCACGCTGACGGAGCAGGAGGACTGGTAAATGAATAACAACGTTCTGACTAAGACTTGTGACTTCTCTTGAAACCTGCGTTTACGAGACGTATACATGTAGAGATTCATCTCCTCTGGCTTGAGATGTGACTTTGACCTGCTCTAAAATGAAAACTTTATTTCTTTATCTTTCAGAAACCACATCTCAACTCATGCAGGCAGTTTTCCGAGAACCAATCCACTATCACTTTCATGCAGTCGGATAAGAATCTGTAAACGTTTCTGTAAACTGATTACGAGAAGTAACATGAGGCGAGAGTCGGCGGCAACAGTAAAAACTGAGGCAGTTGCTCAATGTGAAGATACAAATAAAGTAACATTTAGCTCAGTCAAGGAATTATGACGTCAACAAACAAACAATCACAACACGACCAATACCTGATCTGCTTATTGAGACCGGCACTGGAGCTTTTACTGATCCTGCCGAGCTTCAGTCTTGGTTCAGGGAGAAGATTAAGTTTCTCATCTCTTCTCATGTATCAATTCCAGCGTCTTCAAGTCATCCACTTGATTTATCGCCTGAGTTTTATGTGTTGCTTTTCCCCCTCACATTTTATTCCCTCATTGCTCCGCTTTTTCCTGCGCGTATCTCTTCAATCTCCCCTTTTACCGTTTGACATCATCTATTTCTCCTGCTCAGCCTATTAGTCCACTTGTTCTTGCTCTCTCTCTTGTGCTCCCTCTGCCTCTTTATAAGCTTGTTGTTTCTCCATCCTTCTTTGTCTCAGTGCCATTTATCTCACAGCCTCAATTAACATGACTGACAGGCGGGTGTAGCTAAAACTGCAATGATAATGGTCAGGGGAATGTCTGTTATCTGGGGCTGTAAGTTAGACTGATGGCCTTTTCTCGCGGCAAAGATAATAACTCAGCGGGCTTATCTACACGCAGTGTGTCTTCCACCGACCCCCCCCCCCCCCACCCACCCACCACCTCACATACATGTGCGCACACACTAGATAGAGTAAAACGCTTTGATCTGAAGGTCTTTGAGTGCACAGTGGAGTAATTCATCCTCACCACACATCCCCACCAGTTCCCCCATCACTCCCTAAGCTCCCATCGTTGTGCTGTGAACACCGGGCCGTGCCAAAGCTGTTTAGCACTCTGATGAAGCAGCGGGGATCTGATGTGCCAAGACCCCGAAGGATGGGGATCCAGTCTAAACGTCTTTCTTTTTTTTTATTTTCTAAAGCCTCTCCGTTTCCTTTTCCACTCGCTGTAACTCCCCTTTTGATCGCTCTGTCGTTTTCCTCGTGCTTCATAATTACCCCTCATCTCTGTGCATATTTTAGTTCTGTACTCCTCTCTCTGCCAACGCTCTTCTCTTTTCTGCAATTGCATTGCTTTCAATCAAGTGCTCCTGTGCAGTCATCTACTTTGCTTCCCCCCCCCCCCCCCCCCCCCGCCACAGCTCCTCTTGGCCTACCTATGAAGTCGTTGCTCATTCCCAAGTCGTAGTCCCAAACAGAGATCTCCAGGGTTTTCTTCGCCAGCTGGTCCACGGGCACGTCGTATGAAAACTCCTGTGCAGGTGGCACATGTTTATTAAAATGATACATGTAAATGATTCATAAACACAGGAGTTGAAAGAAACTGAATTCCTAAATTAGAGTTAAAAATTACAACACATTCAACAAGATGCTAGATCTGGAGCACTCCTATAAAGGTGTACTTAATTGCGCTGCTCTACACGACAGGAAGTCATTTGGAGCTCAGCAATTAGAGAAGCTTCCAGGTGTAATGTGGTTACTTGATGAGTAAGACACGCGTTTACCTCATTAAATTCAGGGTTGAGAGTCTTTTTTTTCACTGTGGTCTTGTACTTGGACTTTTTTCCCATATCCGGCTGCAAGAAGCTGAGAAAGAGAGAGAAAAAAGGACACACAAATGAATACCTTGTGCTCTCTTCAAGTGAACATCAGGACAACCCATCGCTTAAAGTTAAGAGGAGTTCACAGAACGTTCATCTGATTTGACCAGTCAGAGACAAGTTTTGTTAGTTGCCAGAAAAGGCCCAGATTGCTGCCAGTGTTGTTCGATCAGCAGTCACCAATGGCATTGTGTGAATTCTTCGTAGTTTGGAGAGCAGACATAATGGTTTCCTAGTGAAAGATCATAAAGTAGTCATGTAAATAGGGAGATATATAGATAGATAGATAGATAGATAGATAGATAGATAGATAGATAGATAGATAGATAGATAGATGGATGAGTGGATGGATCAGTGGATGGATGAGTGGATGGCAGGATGGCAGGATGGGTGGGTGGCTTTTTCTTTGCCACTCTGCCTAGAAGGCCAGCATCCCGGAGTCGCCGCTTCACTGTAGACGTTGACACTGGCGTTTTGCGGGTGACATTTAAAGAAGCTGCCAGTTGAGGACCTGTGAGGCTTCTATTTCTCCATCTAGAGACTCTAATGTACATGTCTTCTTGCCGGGCCCTCCAACTTCTCTTTCTACACTGGTTAGAGCCAGTTTGTGCTGTTCTCTGAATGGAGTAGTTCACACCGTTGTAGGAAATTTTCAGTTTCTTCGCAATTTCTTAAATGGAATAGCCTTCATTTCTAAAAACAAGAATAGACTGGCGACTTTCACACGACGGCACTATGTACCATTAGAACACTTGAGTGATAGTTGCTGTAAATGGGCCTTTATTCAACTATGTAGATATTTCATAAAAACCAGACGTTTCCACCTAGAATAGACATTTACCACATTTCTGATTAATGTAATGTTAGCTACATTGAAAAAAACAGTGTTTCTCTTCGAAAAATAAGGAATTTTCTAAGTGACCCTAAGCTTTTGAACGGTAGTGTACTTGATTCAGAGAGAAATTTTGAATTTACAATGATTAAATGAGGTGATTGTTACCACTCTAGCATTAAACATGTAACTAAGTCAGATGCGATTAGCCTAATTACATTTTCTGGTTAGTTTGGTTTTTATGGTTATTTGATGCTATAAAACAGGGTGAAACGTCTTCATTGAAAACTGAGAGTGACTCCTGATTGGTTGAGCTTGCATAACCTTTTAGATATTTGTTTTCTTTTTGTGTTTCCTTTTTTTGCGTCGGCCGCGCGTTGGACATTTGCGTTCATGCGTGCTCCTCCTCTGGAAGAGAAAATACGAACTGCAGAGTCCATTGCATGTCCGAAAGCAGCTATAGAGATCCTGAACTGCATTTTAATTTTTGCAGTTTAAACATTTTAACGGGTCAGGACATTCATTATTTTTGAGATCCAAATTAATTCATGATTTCATAGTATTTTACCCTGCATTTACAGGAACTCTTGCTGAGTGGCAGAACCAAAGGGAAAGTAAAAGTTTGCAAGATCTTTGTTGAGATCAATTTGACCCAGAGTCCTTTGAACAAAGGTGAAACTAGTAAAAACAAAGAAAGAGGCAGCGGCAGTAGACAACAGCAAGATCATAATCATGCTCCATGTTGGAGGACTACACGCTCCAGCGACGATGCAACAGAAGGATCACCAGAGGGCAAACGGAGTCATCATCAGCATAAATTCCAAGATGTTCAGGCAGGGAGATATCTTACCCGTCCAGCTTTCGCCCCGCCAGTGACGAATACTGGCCTGACAGCTGATGCATGAGATGGGCTTGGGGCTGTCACTGCAGAGCCGGAATCAGAGCGAGCGAAGGATGGAGGGATGGAGGTGGAAAAGGAACAGGATGCGGAGGAATGATAGAAGGCAAGGTGGCGGCACACACACTGGAGTCTGCTGCGAGTGCTGAAAACGTCCTTTTGCCGTGACGTTAAAGGATCTGACAGTGTTGTGGTTACAAGAGACTCTGATGGTTTAAATCAGCGTTTGTGCTTACTACTGCAAAAAAAAAATAACGACTCACACAATAACAGCAATTTTAACGAGCTGTGAGCAGAGGAACATCAAGATCAGTCAAGAGTCATACGAATATTTACAGCCCCCTTCTTTATGCTGGAATAGTGGTCAGAGGGCAGCAGAGATAAAAGCCTCAAAGCCTTAGGGAGCAACATAAATCTGAGGGGTCGCAAGACAATAATGTAGATGAAAAAACAAGATATATGTTCTTTATGTGAAGTAAAAAACAATCTTTGGATGAACTGTGTACACCTACTTTCCATGGCAGAGTTCATATCTGGGATATTTTGCACCCATTTGTGGATAGTGAGAGGAGGCAGAGACGTGTCACTCTTTTTATAGATTCTATGTGGTGAACTTGTCAGCGAACAGTTCCTCATCAACACCCTCGGAGGACACAGAGCAGTTGGAGTCATGTCTTTCTGACACCAGACGGATGTAAATCCAATATTCACTCACTTGTTTTGCTCTTCACCAGCTCCCGGGGGAAAAGGCTGCATGTTGCATTTTTGAGCTGGGCAGGTACTAGGCCTATTCATCGGAGCCTGTCCCCTGGAAACAGCTGTCTGCTGCTGCTGAGGGTAACTCACCAAAACCAAAACAATGAGCTGAAAGATGCTAAAATACTCAAGGCTCAGGGAAATATAATCTCACAGTCGGTTTACCACAGATTTATTGCTAAGTCTGGACAAGCAGACTTTTCAGTTTACTGCTAAACAAAACAACAGGCGTAAAAGGTGCCTCAGTCCAACAGACCAAAATTTGGCCCGAATAAAGATGGTGGTCTCGTTCTGGATCAAACTCTTCAATGATTCAGTTTGTTTGCGGAGTGTTGAGTTTCTTTGTATAGGTTCCCAACCGGAAGAAGTTAAGAAAGCATTAAAATATAGAGGATCGCTTGTAGTCGTTGCCTCAGACGTAATATTGTTTGAACGACGAGGATTGTAGTTATAAAATGAAAATGGGAGGACTTCTGTTTTGTATCCCCTTAATTAAAAACAGTGAATTTAATACCCAAATTGACAACACGCTGATGTCAGGTGCACGCCCATCTACAAACCAATAAATGTCAAGTATTGGTAGACAGAGCCCTATAGGTGGTGACAACAGGACGTACATATTTCATTAGACAGTCTTTAGTGCGCTCCCTGAATTGCACTGAAGATCAAACACTCCTTTCAAATCTTGGAAGAAGAACCTACAAGTATTAAACTGACTAATATCGATTCTAACTCCAAATTACGGCATTGTTCCAGTTTGAGTTATTCATCATGAAATGTTGCCAAACAGCATCTTGTCGCCAGTCACAGGTTCAGTTTGTTTATTTTGTTATGAAAGGTCGTTTTCTTCAGAGGCTAATCAGCATTTATCCTCCAAAATACCTGCTGCTTTAACAAAGCTCTGCTTGCCTTCACAGGAACAGAAGAGGAAAACTGGGAGCGAAGAAAAGACAGAGAGTGGCAGCCAAACAAAGCCTGTGTTTGACCAGCAGCTCACATGAGAGGGTGAGGTGAAAGCCTGGGGGACATCTTCCTCTGAGCTGTGCCAAATCATATTTTACATACGGCTCCAAGGAAGCTCAGGCGGGGGAATTCCAATTTCCAGAATAACAAAACATCATTTGACAGCGACATTCAAAACAATGATAGTTTAAACAAAAAAAATACATTTCGTGCAGCAGCATGCAAACTATGCTTAAATTACCATACACAATTTTATGTGAATAATAATTCATATGCAAGGCTGGTCCGTAGAGATATGAGAGGATTATCCCCCCTCTTTTTTTGGATGCCGTTTGCTAAAAAAAGGAAGTTATTCACCGGAGAGTACAGTAAAGTAACCATATATTTCTCCTCTGTATTCCTCTACCATTTTAGTGCTTGCGCCGACCGATATTGTTTTTCTAATAATCATGTTTATATACTATTCATGAGACAAACTGTTGTTGGATGACTCATTAAGCCTGACATAGAAGCACTGCAAGAACTGAAAACAGAACCGTGTAATAAGATGAAAATATGAATCACTGCAACCTCTATATTAGAACCTTTCCTCCAAGACTCTCACATTAAAAACGTGATGCAGACATTTATTGTTATGATTTTGTTTCTCATCCGATTTTCCTAATAAGCGCAATGAATATTCTACTCAGTCAGCAGAACCACAAACTTTGCTGTTGTTGTGATCGAATGTGTCACTTATGGTGATGAGTCCTGGCCGCTGCTGCTACAGCTTGAGTTCTGGTTGCTGATAATTTAAAATCAATTGGTACTGAGCGTATTGTGTGTCCAACCTGCCCTTCCCCCTAGGCCCCTAACAACCCACATGCTAAGTGTGAACTCCATGAACAGTTCTCATGATTGGTTGATCACGTGTTTGTCTGGCTGGTCATGGCTTTCAGCTTTGTGTATGATGCCAACTCACTTTCACACCTGAGGTCCGTTTGCCCATAAACTCTTCAAGCTGGCCCCAGTATTTAAACACTGCTCTTTCCCTTTAGACTCCTTCGATCACCCAAAGTGAAAGTAACACTAGGACCGCACTCTGCAGTGTGCACTTTAAATCTTTCACTCTGCCTGTTTATAATCTCCAATACATTGTTTGCCCACAGTCTTACAGGATCTTCGCTCACTTCTGCCATACCTGCCACGTCAAGCCAGCCTTTGTTTGGATTTGGATCTGAAACTGTTGGTGCTCCCACCTGCCTGCTCTCAGGATTTAGATCTGGGACACAGAACAGTTTGAATCTGTGCCTGCCTAGCTCTCTGGAAACAGCCTGCTGGACTCAGTCAGCCTGGAGAATAGCTCTTACTCAGTCCAAATCTTACAATAAATATATTAAAACTTCTTCTGTCTTTCCTGTATTTGGCCTCAGAGTCCTGGAAATTCAAAAAGCCCTAACAGCATGTACTGCGTGTGTTAATTAATGAAACATATTGTGTTTGCATAGACTTTGTTACAGTAGTTGACTTTTATAACAATCCTAATCCTTTTTCAGATTTATGTAAAAATGCTTCATTAAAATGTATAAAATGTAACCTGTGTTATATCTTTTTTTTACATTATCTAAAATGTTTCGAACAATGTTCAAACCCAGATGAATCCCCACTTTTATTCAAGGTAACAGTGAAGTTTCATTTTGGTCACCTTTTATTCGCATCATATCCACTTTACCAGTGGCTTTCATGTGAGTCTCTGCTGTAACTTTCGGGGCCAGACCAAGAATGACAAATGAAAAACACACAACTAGCCAGAGAGCCAGTCAGCTCGTGTTTTCCTTCCACTGTATTGGTCACTCGCAACGGATCATGGCCAAATCTCTTCCTGTAAAGCATAAACGCACAAGAGAGCCAAGCAACTCTAGAAGATTATGGCACAAGAGGTGAAGAAAACAACACCCATGATCCCACACTGCTTCATGACATCATCAAAACTAGTTATTTCTGTGGCTGAAGTTACATATTGATGTTTAAGTGATATATTTAAACTCATACATTTTTAATCTCACTGTAATACAATACTCTTCTTCTTCCTCTTCTATGTTTAGTTTATTGGCAGGTGGCAACCAACGTCAAGCTGCAACAGCGCCATCTACTATATATTTTTCTACCTAATCAGGTGGAGGTACTGCATCTTCTACTCAAATGTGCACTGAAAGGTTTATTGGTCTCCTTCTTCTTTAGGATTAATAGAGAGTGGCAACCAGCATCAAGGTGCATTGGTGCCATCCACTGTGGTGGTGCACTGTTCCCTGCAATCAGTCCTCATGTACATACAAGCAGGAGTGAATCAAAGGACTTCTGGGGCCCTTCATTGAACCACAGGACCTCTCGCAGAGAAGGTTGAGAGAGAAAGACTTTGATTTGCATCTTTGTTCTTTTCTGTCCTTTTTTAAAACACTGTCACCCGACATGGGGCTCAAACCCACAACCCTGAGATGAAGAGTTTACAAAGTCATACAAGCTGTTTCAACCATGACTAAAGTCTTGTCATGTTCAATCTTTGCACTGCACTGAGCTAACTGATCACATCTGTCCAGGCAGTGGTATTAATAACACTTAACAAATAAGCTTTTTTTCCTAAATGTTATGAAATAAATTCTTGCAACACAACAGGTTAAACACAACCTGGAAAAGCAAAAGAAGTTAATTTTCCATCATATCCTGCAAATAGCGCATGATGTGTAATCACTCTTTGTTTGTCTTAGCATTGGAGCCAAGTCAGTTTCACAATTTGACAACTTTCTAACGGGTTGGTTCGTTATTTTTCAAAAATCATGTTGAGAGCAAGTTTATTTTAGGGAGAAACAAACAGGAGAACAAAAACAAAGCTGTAAATTAGAAAAAAAAAAAAAAAGAAAAAAGGAGAAGAGTGACAGGGAGAGATGAGCCCGAGGGAGCCGGTGAAAAAAAAACTGTCTCACAGCCAAGGAAGTTATGATACAGATATGTAAAAGTAGAAAAAACGGTGATAGAGAAGACGCGTGACGACTGAAGAGAAGAGCTAAATATATGCCTGCTGCAGAGAGGGGTTATTATGTTCACTTCACACAAGTGTTCACAGGAAAAGAGAGAAGACAAAAATTGAAAAGGCAGTGTGCTCGGTCAGCAGGAAATATATGACGTGTTTTGCACTTTTTCAACCGTCACACCCCTTTCTCCTGACAGAAATACATAAATATAAATATATATATAAATTGAAGGTAGAGTGTGAAGAGGGAGAGATGTTTGCTCTTTTGAAGGATGTAAACTAATTAAAATCTTTAAAGCTCTTTAAAAATGTTAACTTGTCCTTGTTAATGGAAGACAAATTTGCCCTGAGATAATTCTGACCTTGTGTAACTTAAAAGGCTGATTGAGAGTCTGAGAGAGAAGAGACCATTTGGAAAAGCCTTCTGGTCCAATGTACGGAAACACACGCGCACGCAAACAAACACACAGACACACACGCGCGCACATAAACACACAAAAAGACACACTCACACACTCACACAGCGACTGGTATCAGTTTTCATTAGAGATTCCTCAAGAGGATTGCTGATCTTAGAGCTACAGAGCATCACCAAACAGACAGGGAAGCAAATTAATTCCTACGTCTACTTTAACTGCTCAGTATACTCTAGAGTTCACCTATGCCAACACTGCACTCACCTCCCTGTTCTTTTTTTTAAGTTACCTTCACTAGGAGCATTAATTATATCAGGTCTGCAAAATCCTCTGCAGGCAAGGCTCTTTGTGATGGATAGAGAGACTCGCTGGTACAAACACACAAAGAAGAACACAGAAGGGAACTCTGGCAGACAGGCAAACGGAGAAAGAATTACTAAAATGCCAGAAATGAGGATCAGATCAGAGCAGCAGCTTTAACAATCTAAAGGAACGTGTGTGAAAGAGACATAGCCAGTGGAAATGTGCAGAACAAACACGATGAAGAGTGACAAAGAGTTAGATACTGTGTTATGCATCGGGATAGGCCAATAAAGCACAAGGCATCACTCTGGAAAATCAATGATGTGGAGAGAAAAAAACAGAGAGAGCCACGCGTCTGAGAGACAGAAAGAGCTTCCTTTCTTTTTTCACATGATGTGAACTCTCTCTTCTTTGAACAGCCATTCAGAAGACCTTCAAAATCCCTGCAACGTGCCTACTTTATTAAATATAGACGTCCTTTTGATTTTGTCCAAACCTCCGAGAGCAGTGCAGTGCTGCATGTAAGCCGGGATTTATGAATGGCGAGACAGCACATATAAAATTCTCTACGGATCGAGGCGCAGAGGGGGGTTATGGGTAAAGGCAGGGTGCAAAGGGGATCACAAAGGAGCTGTCACGCACGCCTCCATGTGTCATTCAGTACCAGGTGTAAAACAAGCTGATTGGTGACATGTAAAGATAACGAAAGAAACAGCCAAACACATGTATCTGAATGACAAGAACAGACGCCACAACCTTAACCTATTAACTAAACAAAGCCATTATCATCATCAAACCTTAGATGACACGCAATTTCATCAGCGTGCATGGTGCAGCCTCCACCTCTACACCTCCCACTGTCGGAGGTTGTGTTGGTTAGAGGATTGGTTGTCCTGCGTAGGAGCGCTCACTCTCTGCACTGTTGGTATTTAAGTGCAGCAGCAGATCAGGGATTGAGCTATGTGGGTTTTATCTGTCAGGACGAGCTATGCCTTACAGGCAGGCTCACTCAGGTGTACAGTGTTGTTGAACACTGTGTTTTTGACTTTTCAGGAGACCTGCATGTATGAGTCCACATCCACTCCCTTCCTCCAGCGTGATTAGAGGTGTCATGACCATTTGCGATCACACAACCTAGATTTCTAAGGTCCTTATTGGCAGGACATGTAGCTGGCGTATTAGAAAAGTCCATTCACCTCAGCTCAAATAGGATGTGGATATGCTGGTGAACATGGCTTGTGTATGTGTTTCTCTCACTGTAGGTTTTTTCAGTGTTGTGCCATGCAGGTGTTAAAGCAGGACATCTGGCTACGCCCCCGCAAGCCTGTCAGTTTATTAGAGGGTAGAGTACGTGTGAAACTGTGGAAAAAAACTCAATCTAATTATGGGTGGTGGTGAAACAGCCCTAGAAACACCCCAGAAATATGATCTTTTCCAGAGATAACTTGCAGGTTATGCCTTGGTCTTTTAATTGTTTAACTACAAAGAGTCGTGTCTAAGCTGCTTTCAGCTAACAATTATCTTGTTGAACCTTTTCAATCTGCTTTTAGGGTCTGTCATTCCACTGAAACTACATTCCCTTAAGTAGGAACATATCCTCTACGAAACTGTGGAGTCAGATTCCACCTCTCTACTTCTCTTACTCAGCCTCTAGAGATGTATACCAACTCTAGACCAGTCCTATCTACCTGAAAGAACCCCAATGTGTTTACTACAGTAATACTACATCAACAATGAGAATGTGGATTACCCCAGGACTCCGTTCCTAGCCCTCCGCCTTTCTCTCTTTATATTTCACCTCTTAGCCAAATTATAGGCAGTCATTAATTTCTACTGCTACACTATTGATGCACCTTGTCAAAGTAACAAATTAAAGGCGTCTATGAAAAGTTAATTTTTTCAAACTCAGATGAAGACAAAATGCTGGTCACAGACACCACATCGAACCAGTACCAGTAATTCTCCCCCTGTCTGTTCTCTTCTTTCACTCGGGCTCCTTGTGATAGACTATCAGCCATCCTGGGACCTCTCTCCTTCTCCTAGCTGTTGGTGCCTTGGTACTGATGTTTTAGATCTGGATCTTCATCCTCGTCACTCTGTTTCCTCCTGTGTATTTGTTTCTTTTCCGAGACATCTGAATAATGTCCTTGTTGTGCCACCTGTTGTTTGTGTAGCCTGTCATCTTTCTGGGTCTCTCTGGGGAAGAAGATGGAGTGTGGCTCAAGTTCTTTCAGTTCGCGGCCCCTGAACAGTGATTGGTGTCTTTCCAGATCATAGTCTTCAGTATTGTTCACGGTCGATAATGTTGTCATCCTTATCGTAAATCCACTTTGTGGTTCTGTTTAGTACAAACAAATCTATAACACTACTGTTCGTCATGGAAGAGGTAACCATCCTCTATAGCTCTCCCGGAAGTTTCTTCCCTGTTTTCACTTTAAAGACTTTTTCCTTGTCTGATTTGAGGGTCTGAGCTCAGAGGCTGCTGTAGTGCTGCAGAGATTATTTAGCTCCTTGAGGCAAATTTGGGATATGAATTGATTACCATATCTCTGGAAAAACATTTAGCTGTCTAAGAGTGAAATGTAATTGGCAGTGTCTGTAAAGCTTCACTAAAGTGCCGTAGTTCCGGTAAGGTCAGTAAGGTTAACTGTCTGTCTGGGTTTTATCCGTGGTGGTTAAATGTTGGAGGTTGGTATTTTTGCTTGTATTGAAGGTATAAGACAGATTCTCTAAGACCTATAAATCATCTATTCGCAGTTTAATAAGCTGTTTCAGCAAATACACAAACAATCAGAAAATATAAGCCTCTAGTAGCTGCAGCTATTATGCATCCATTCATCCATCAAATTATCTGTACTGCTTATTCTTTGAGGGTCACTGTGGGAACTGGAGCCCATCCTAGCCGACGTTGGGTGGGGTAAACCCTGAACAGGTCACCAGCATATCGCAGTGCCAACAAACAGAGAAAAATAACCAATTCACATTCACACATTTAGAGTCTAACTAACCCAACATCTATCTGTTTGTCTTTGGACTATAGAAGGGAGCTGGGAGATCCCACGCAAAAATGTGGAGAACATGCAAATTCCACAAAGAAAAACACTGAACTGGAATGGCTGAACTGGAATTTAACCATGAAGCACAACAGCTCTGACAACAGCACCATCATCTCATCCAGAAGTTACCATGACAAGAGGAAATAAGGAAATCATCTGATGTTGATATATAGAGACAGAGTCTTGCATTAGGAAAGATGTGGATGGTTGGGTCGGCAAAATCCTAAACCTCAACGTCAGAGACTGATGCTGATACTGCTGCTCATCTTGTTTCAAAATGTAAACCAGCTCAATCAGATAAACATGAGAATCATAAGAGCATTGTTTTTCTTATGATCAACGATATAAGTAACGACATCACACTGTGAACCCAAAGTGCTCACGTAAAAAACAACCTATATTCGCTGTGAAAAGAGCTCACCACTTCAAGCTCCGTCCCTTGCAATCAGCGAAAAATTACTATACAGAATAATTGCATATGAGCATAATTTGTAGATTACCAGGTTGGCCCATGAATATCTGTCGTGACTTACATTTTGACGAAGGGGTCCGAGTAGCCGTTGGAGTCCATGGCGGCCAGATGGGCACAGCGTATGATCCCAACCAGCAGACAGCTCTTCTCTGTGTTATAGCACAGTGACACCAGGATGCGGCCGCGCTGAAGACACACAAAACCAAACCATGGTGTCAGACACAGCACCTGCTTCTACCCTGACATTTACCTCCTCTGTGAATTCAAGCTGTGGGCAATCCTGCAGCAGGGTCAACTCTTCACTCAAAGAAACAAAAATAAGAGACAAAAGATGAAAACAGGAAATACTGACTGCAGATAAACTAGCTGTGATTCTCACTGCCTTGAATGATGTGTGTGTGTTCCCACAGCCAACAGGAGGATTCAAATTAAAGCTTGTAATTAAAGGCCTTATCTGGCGAAATGACACTGCTCCCTAGTCCCTTTAATTTCCATGTTGAACCATAAACTGAGTCTAATCAGACATCACGCGTCCCTAGAATCATGAAAAGAAATTAGATAAAGTCCACCGGAGGAGGAACAGACTGGTCTGCAGCAGCACTGGTGTGGTTTACAAATTGTTGCTCCACTGAGTCCATGTGAGTGTTTTCCCTCCACACGAGTCCATTTAGGTTAATGTCGCTGACACGTAGATACTGATTAAAACCTCTAATTAAAACTCTTTTTTTCTCCTCCCTTTGTGATAGTGGAAAGAGAGGAGGGATTAGAATTGCTGAATATATGAGGAAATGTATTAGATAAACAGGAGAGTAATAGGAAATTACAGCAAGACAAAAAGCTGACGGAAGTATTACCTCCTCCTCCGCCACGAGCGCTCCCTGCTCCACCATTTGATTGTTAGCTTCTTTATTCTGATGAGGGAGGAATGGAAAGAGGGAGAGAGGGAGGGAGAGATGGAGAGAGGGAGGGTGAGAGGGAGGGAGAGAGGGAGAGAGGGAGAGAGGGAGGGAGAGAGGGAGAGAGGGAGAGAGGGAGGCAGAGTGTAGTTATAGCCCGCAGCGCCACCAGGTGAATATCCATTATGCAATATAATACAGTATTTGAAATTGATGCCTGATGGCCCAAAGGCAAACATACACAATGGAGATAGGACACATCTTGATATATATGTCCACAAAAACCCATTTGATATGTTTGTGAACACACACACAGACGACCCCCTCTCCCCCCCCCCAACCACATACACACACTCACAGGTGTGTGATGCACATACCTGTGTAATTCTCTCCAAGCCCATATTGTAGCGTTTGCTCTCGCCCTCTCTCAGTTTCTTCAGGGCCACCCTCACCTCTCCGATGAATTCATTTCGGCCGAGCCTGTCCATGTCACATACACACAACCTTCATACACACAAACACACATACAAACACACGCACACACACACACACACACACACGGAAAGCAGAGTGGAAGCAGGTGAGTTAGTTAATACTCAGAGATGAACCCTGCCACTGCTGTGTGGGGGCCTCTGCCAAATACTGTGCATCCAAAGTGCATCTGAACCATCAATCAGCTGCTCCATCTGCAACACGAGATGAGCTCCCAGTCGCTTCACGAGCAGCCGCCCATGTGAATAATGAGAAGTTGTACGATTGCTGAGGGTTTCCAGAGGATTTCAATCACTCCCTTCTTGGCCGTTAGTCCATCAGATGCTAATTTGTTGTAATTGAACCATGTCAGAGGAAAGAGATTGTCTGAAGCCGGTAATCAGTTTACCTTCTGTGTTTCCCTGAGCTGGAAGCACAAACCGATTTTATGTTTAATGCAGGTAGAAGAAAATAAATGGAGTCATTTTACACCATTTCAGTGAGTTACTTTGAACACTGTGGTTTTTAATCACACAGCGTAATCTGTCTAAGTTATTTATTCTCTACGCTTTCTGCAGAGGCTCAGTTCAACAACAAAACATAATTAGCTCATTTGTGTTGATCAAGGTTGTTAGTCACCCCTCTGACAGATGAGGGTGGCAATGCATCAATGTAGAAAGTGATGTCTGTAAATGTGAGCATGTCTCCGGCTCTGGATTTGGGAGGCATCATCAAACAAACATATACTGTAGATAGTAAACGTTTATTTGCTTTTGGGTCGTAGGGGAAAGTCAGAGCATCACCTCAGTTATTAGAATTCATCATCTGATCTGTTCATAAATGTGAAGAGAAACCATTTCGACAGTTGAGATATTTAGGGACAATCTGACCAATTGACATTCCCAGCCTTTAAGTTGCACTGTTTGTATTGATAAAGCTAGAATAAGACTCAGTTGAGCACATAGCCCTGCTCGTCCCCTTAAATTGAATCAAGTTGAATCACATTGATCACATTCAGAGATATCTTTCCCCTCTTTATGCCTGATTTCTTTCATCAAGATCCATGAATCACTCCCTGGGAAATAGGGGAAACGACCTTTTCTCCACTCTCTATTTTCAAGATAGTGAAAACAATTCACAGGATCCAACACTTTGTATTTCCCTCCAGTAATGAACCTTTGATTATCGTCCTTCAACCAAGACGAGTCCTATAATTGTCCAGTTTCTGTTCCCCATCTGTCTTCAGTTGCACGGTATAGACCCAAAGTCCCAACTGAATCAGTTTCGTCTTTTATGTTCCTGCAGCACGTTTGTTCCGATTGATGCTGTTGTTTGATAGAGGCTGAATCAATCATTCACAGTAGAGTCTTCACAGCCAATCACCTGCTACAATATTCCCTCTGTGCGCAAATACTCCCTGAAGGACTGTTGCTGCTTCTGATTTCTTCTCCTCTCATATCGCTCACTATTCTCAGTCCTATCACTCACTCTGTCTTCACACACACACACACACACACACACACACACACACACACACACACACACACACACACCTTCCCCCTCTTCCTGTTTTCTTCTGGTCCCTCTGACATTTAGACATTTGACATGCTGGTTCCAGCCTTTTAGTCATAACTGATGAGTATCTCTGGCACGGGCTTCAGAATAAATCTGAGTCAAGACCACGGCTGTCAGTAGCTTTATGTGCCTTCGCTCTGTCATACATGTAGGGTGTCTGCGCTGAGACGAAGGTTGCAGCAGAATGTGACGCCAGTTCCGCCCTAAGTTGTGGCTCGTTCTCTGCAAATGCTGGATCTGTTTCCTCGCACCCTCTCCCACGATCCCTCTGACAAACCAAACAGATGCTCGTGGAATCTGTTCAAGAGGAGGTGCTACATTTTAAGGTGGTGTCGCTGCAGCGTCATGTGAGCTGGGTGTTTTAGCATGTCTGCGTGGTGTCTGTACTTGTGAAGGTTTCTCTTTATTGGTGGAGGGGTAGAGTGTCTATATCCATTCTTAATGAATTCCCATTAGCCGCATTGCTACAGATTTGTGTGATTAAAGGCTTAATTATCTGTTTCTTATTTTGGGCATCACTTTTTGCTCCCAAATATGAATTGAACCGATACATTACATAACGAAAGATTTTTATCATGCGGATAAATTGCATGGCTTTAAATAAATCAGACCCAGATTTATATGTTTTTTTTTCCGTATCTAATTTAAATATCAGATCGTATTTTCAGAAAATCAAAAACAGCTTCTGTTGAATACTAATTCAACTCATTTGTGATTCGCTACTCTGTAAGGCTGTGCCATAAATATTCACAACACTACAGCTGCCAAAAGTGAAGTCCCGACATCTTAGACACCACCTGGTGGCTGGCTGCAGAACAGGTCATAAATCCTGTCTCCTCCATGTTAGTAGATGGGACATCAATCACACAAAAAATTCATGAGCCATAATTGGTCAGGTTAGTGTTACTGCATAGACTCTGTGGCCAAATCACGGAACTAAAGCAAGATGGCAGCACTTGTATGGAGGTTATTTCTGCTTCACTTTTGTACATTTAAGTAACTTGAGCCATATGGTTCATCTTTGTATCCAGTCACTTGGCTGTACCAAGACACAGTGTCAGTATGCTAACAGGCTCATGTTGATGTTTAGCAGGTGTAGGGTTCACTGGGATCATTTACTATCCTCAAATTCCGTGATAAGCAGAAACCATGGAGACTATAGTAGAGGCTGATGGGAATACCATTAGTTGTGTGTTGAACAAATGTTCACCTCATAGAGGAAAAGTGAGGCCATCGCTAAAGTCATGAAAATTCATTCTTCAGGGATGATGAACGTCTGAAGAAATCCCATTGCAATCCACTGTTGAGGTATTTTTGTTTCATCTGACCGACTGACATTGCCCTCTGGCCATGCAGCCATGCATCGCTAAGATAAAGCAACCCAACTAAAACTATCACTCTCCCCTCAGCATGTAATACATAATCAAAATGTTCTTTCTTCCTGATCATATCAGAACCAGACTGTACATATCACCTGAGGTGTCCACGAGTCAATCTCAGCCTCGCCCACCATCCAATACCAAATCAAATCCTAGATTTGTCCCTATCTCCCCATAGCCGAGGACGGTGCAAGTCTATTAGGCGGCCCGACAGCAGGATGGGGAGATGGGGGGAATAGATTTGAGAGAGAGAGAGGGCAGACATGGCACTAACATCATGTGGGTAGTCCTATAACACAAACACACACATACACACACTCATATACACATTCTGGATGTCTTGACACCCACCTCCCATCATAACACCTCCACATGCTCTATCTCACCTCTATTAACAGGCAGACCGATAATCATTAAAGGCCGCAAGGAGTTTTAAATATGAGATTTGCATACTCGATATGCTGCAAACTACAGCTCACCTCAATTTTTTTTGTGTGCAATAAAATACACATAAAAGGGTTGTGTCGCTAAAATGTGTGGAAGGATCGGGGCGCCACATTATCACTGTCACTGCTTTCTAATTTGAAATTTGCCCAAAGGCAGAGGCAGGCTGCAGCCACTGTTAGATACATTGGGGCCTTATCTCAAAACTGTGCCAGCCTCACTGCAATAAAACAGTCTTCAGAGGAACTTGTGCGTCTGGTTCAGACTTCAAAGAAGACGAACACACTCTTACTGAAGAGATTCCAGACAATTAGTATTTTTAGCTCTAACGAGAATGAATAACTTTTTTTGCAGGGTATTCCAAATCCTCATCCAGTCCATTATCTAAAGATATCTTTTGCGTATCTTTTAAAAAGTGTATGTGTGTGTGTGGGGGGAGGGACCCTTGTCAGGTCATCCATATATCTAAGGGCCAAGGTACAAAGGGTTCATCAATGCTCAAGTGGACACATCCAAATCAGGAACTGTCACAGATCACATGTAAACAGTTGTATCAATGTGAAATTCAGAATTCAATTGTATAACGGCTGTAAACTAAGACAACTGGGTCAGCAACACTTTTATCCTAATATCTGTGTTGCATTCTGAACTGGTAGCCAAGGATAATGCCGGTTGTTTTTATCCTGAAGGGGGTCATGTGATAGGAGCAAGACGATTCGGGCTATGTCATGACAGAGCCGACCCAATCAGCAAGCGATCGTGAGCGTAACATTATCACACCCAAACATCTGCTTATCAAACAAATATCGAGTAGGGAGGATGTGGCAAGAAACAAAGAAAAATACAAATTCACAACTACAGACAATTTAACTCAAATCTGCATGTTGTTCACGAAAAGACTCTGGCCGACCCAGGATTCGAACCGAGAACCTTTTGCTATGAGGCAACAGTGGAAAATCCAGAGTCACTTTGGCTTTTAATTTAACTCAAGACCTGAGCACCTCGGGCAGCCTTCCTGCACCAATCAAGGGATTAGCCAGTATGAGGCCAAGCGTGACGTCTGGATAGAGGAAATTAGTTATGAGTTTACTCAGTTGCTTCATTCTTAATAACAGCCTGGACTTCCGGTGTTCCTCAGAGATACACTCTGCACAAAGAGGGATAGAGTTGAGTCTAAAAAATTAATGCCATTACAACTTTTTTTTTTCTTGAAGCCATTTCATCACCATCCTCCATTTAGCCATTCCTTTTCTACTTAAGTGCATCTTGCCTCTGCATAATGGCTTTATATAATCACTGTTACCGCGAATATGTGAATGAATGGTCAAATATATAAATAAATACTTCACCCTCCTCTTCGCACACCACACAACTCCATTTGCATTTGTCCTCCAGTACAAAGAGCCGTGCAGCAGAGTGGACTTGACACCAAAAGAAATTTTTAATGACTCAAAAAGTGTTTGGCCGCGTTCCAGCTTTCATCATCATGTCTGATGTTGGGAACGGAGAGAAACTCCTTATGCGAATGAAAACTCCTTATGGTCGGAACTGAGCTTGGCCCAGTTTAACTATAGACATTGTCCCATCCAGGGCCTTCGGGCAGGTCCACAGAGAGGCTGAGTCGAGACAGATGTGCGTCTGCAGCGCACATCAGGACATCATCTCCTCCCCTGCACCCTGCTGCGACCGGCAGAGCGGGATACAGCAGGGCACAAGCCAGTGAGTAAATATCTCTCCGGGGATCCCTCTCTGTGTCTCTGCCTGCCGCTGTCTGTGGAGTAATGAGAACAAAGTCGGTCTATTGGCCGAGGCTCCTTGTCGGCGCCTGAACAGGTTTCGAGCGCTTCCCTCCGTCGCTGTCAGAGGGCGTTTCATTCACTCCGGCTCAATTGCTGTCTCACAATTTTCTCACTGTCCTCATTCTTTCGTTTCTTGGCTCCCCTTTGATTAAACTCCTCCCTGTCATTCCTCTCCTTCTTTCTCTCAGCTAAGTGAATTTCTCTATTCATTACTTTATCCCTCCTCTGCGAGCAGCCTCTCCATTTCATATTCTCTCCCGCTCTCTTTCTCTCTCTGTCCATTGAGTCATGGATTCTCTCCGTGTTTCTATGCGGTCATCCTCCTCAGTCGTGGCCTCCCTGGCTTCTTCTTCCTCATCCCCTTAACTGTCACTTGGCATCATTCATGCTTTTGCTCCTGCTCTCTTGGTTGATCTTGGCAGCCACCTCCCTCTCTCTCACTCCGTCTCTCCCTCTCTCTTCATATCATGTTTGACAATGGTCATATTCCAGCTTCTCCTAGTCCTCTTCATTTTGACTACCCACATGTTGGTTTGTGCCTGTGGGCTATGTCCTTGAACAGAGGTCAGGTGGGTTTCCTTTGGGTCTCGTCTCAAGCTGCTTCTGGTTTGAGTTTGTGTGTGCGAGAAGCTGAATGTGTGCGTTTGTAAAAGCTAAAGGGCATTTATATGCATTTACGTGTGTGTGTGTGTGTGTGTGCTTGTGTGTGTACGCCTGTGCGTCAGTGTGTGTTCAGACGTACAGACAGAGGAGGGGCAATACATGTTCTTTCCCTGCCAATGATTGCCCTTGACTTACACACAAGAGGATAAGTACACACCTGACTGCCTGCATTTGTGGGCAGTGCAGACGAGAGCAGTGTGTGTGTGTCAGTGTTTGTGTCTTTGTGTGGCTGTGTGCATGCATGTGTGTGCTCTTGTGTCCTCGGGATAAACAATGCCATCCAACCCCATTATGAATCCGAAGGGCACATGTTCACAAACAAAACACCCGGGAAACTCCGTCTCCGGTTCACCTTACACACGCACAACAAAACGTCTGAGTGCGTCAGACTTTTTGGGCCGAGACGGTGACGTCTGACCTCAATCACTCCATATGCAGAGGACACCTGAGCAGTTACCGCAGCAACAGCAAGTGGAACAGTTGGCTGGTGTCGCCTGGATGCAATAATGAATCACCTGGGCGAGCCAACTGGGAAGCAGGGACGGCGGCTGGTAGTCCACTGGGGGATTGGAATCACAAATCGTCCTCCTCGGCATAATAAAGTGGTCACCCGGCTGTCTGGGGAATACTGCTAATTGCTGGCCACAGTGAAATCCAGAGCCCAGCACCTACCTGAGGGTTTTTGTGGTCATGTCGGCTGCAGTGATGCCATGGTACACAAGTGTCTCGCTCCACACTGGGTTCAACGTGTTCTTCAGGGTTTTTGTCCGTAGCTTGTTTGCCTGAGGAGGAAAGAAAGAGGAGGACGTGTGAGGAGGAAATTAAAGGAGTGGGAGGGATCAAAAGAAGGCAAGAAAGAGTGAGCGATGTGCAAAGGTTGAGGGAGCAAACATGTCCGATCAGAAAGAGAGAATAAAAGATCACGAAAATGGAGGCAAAACGGGGGACACAGAGAGATCAAGGAAGAAGGAGCCTGAGCGAAAAATCGTGGGGTATCATCATTTATCTCTGTCCCTCGGGAAATCGCAGACATCTGCTGCCTACTTTGTAGAGGAGAGTGAGAGGACACGAGGCTTCCCCCGCCTCACCTGTCCATCTGTCTCCTCCCCAACATTATAAAACAGTGCATTAGCACCGGCCAGACGTCCAAAACAAGCAGCCGGCCTCAAACGCAGCACAACACAGCAGTCAATTAAATTGCATACACAATCAGCATGAAAAATTAAAGCTTTCCGGGAGCGGAAATGCCCACAGGCACCTAATAGCTTCACCATCCATAAATAAGGTTTGCAGCCACCTTCTGCCTCATTTCACACAGTCGCCTCGAGGATGTGTTCATCTTGTTTAATTTTTTATTTAAGATTTTCTCTTGTATTTACTGCAATGTTCATTAAACCCTCCTGGAAATGTGTTTTACTGACTCAAGAGGAACGTAAATTCCCACACGCAAGTCTCGCCATAGCTAACCTCTGGCTCTCATGACAAAGTTTTAAACGCGTTATTGTTAAATGGGGTAATAAGACCTTGTGGCGCCAAAGGCAGAGCTGACTAGCTATTCTTAGCTGCAGGACAGAGTGATGGAAAGTGTTTACTGAAGCAGTGTAGGTTTTTCAAATGTACGCCACTTAGTTTTGATTATCGCTACATTTAAGACACAAATATTATAGATTTATCTCTGAATTGGAAATCTAACATTTTGTAGCTCCAGTTATTTCTGCAGAGTTAGAATGGAAAGCCCATACAAACAGGCACTCCGTAGAATGCTAACATTGGATCTGCGCCAAATTCCTCACACTCATAATGTCCACAGTAAGATAATTCAAGATTCATGATTTTATTCCAGGAGAAATGTTAAAAAATGCTTTATCTCGCAATGTTAAAGGAAGGGAAACATGTATTACTGGATCAACCCCTGATCCAGATCCACACCAACATTTTGTGGGCTCTTATTATATGAAATCCTTCCACAAAATGTTGTGGTAATCCATTCTGTAGTTATTTGCATAATCTTGCTAACTGGCTAGCGGACAGGGATTAAAACATAACAGGAAGTATAAATAAACGCAGTGACGTTTAATTCTGCTGACATTGTGTATTTTTCTTAATGCCAACAAATAAAAGAATAAAAGAACAAAACAATGAAAGGTGAAACAGTGACTGTTGTCTGTGCAGCTTGATGTTGATGTAGCTTTTCCCTGTGTGCCATAGACACAACAATGAGTCTCAGCACTGCACTGGCTGACATCATCCATCTTGATAATGAACATGAGCACTGTTGTTTATTTTAAGGCAACTGCACATACAGTACACTGTCCTGGAGCCATCGATATTCACTACGGCACCAATTCCAAATGTGTATTGATACACATGTGAATATAGTCCCTCACAATACGTTATTAAGTAAAAAATGGAACATGTCAGAAACATGGTTAGAGCCTGACCAAATTTGCAGATGATGACTGTCTGTATTATTATTGTTTTAGACGAAATAAAGTAGACTTTACTTTTAATAATTTGAAAGCAAGTACTTACTAACTTTAACTCAAGCAGTTAATTGGGTACTTTTGCCTTTACTTGAGTTCAAGTAACAGTCTATTTATCAGTACTTTTACTTCAGTTTCTGAATCTGAGCAAACTGATGCAGGTAGGCTGAGGTCAGAGAGCCAGAACGTTTTTGGAGGAAGAATAAGACATATTGAAACGCAAAGTGGGTCTAAATATCCAGCTGGCATTGAAAAATGTGAAGCCTATTCTCTAACATGCTCACATAAAACACCTAATCCTCTCTCTCTCTTTCTGCCACAGTCAGCCTCTTGCGACAGCGCCTCAGGGCCAGATGCTGAATCCTCCCTTCCATCTCCTCTCTCTCTCTCTCTCTCTCTCTCTCTCTCTCTCTCTCCGTTTTTGTTCCTCACATCACACTGTTCCGCCTGTGCCGCCTCACCCCTCTGTACCTCCATTACCCTCCCCGTCGCTGTTCCCTTTTCATTCTCTATTTTCTGCTGGAAACTTTTGGCTTGTCGGCAAGAGTCAGCCCTCCTGAGCTTCTTCCACGAAGGGAACGAGTGTCCCTGATTCATGTCATTTGTTTGATTCATCAATGTGCAGGAGGAGCCGTGCACAGGCCCAGTCACGACTCACCGTGGTGTTGCACAGCTGTATGTGTGCCAGCAAGACTCAGCGGAATAACTCCATCACAAATAATCATCGCTCGTTATTGACTTAACTGGGTTCGTTTCCTGGGCACACATCTTATGCCACTTGCTCCATCTACAAACATTCAAATCACCAGCTCCCTTGTCCTGTCCCCCCAACCCCCCCCCCCCCCCCGACACTCCAAGCCTCCATCTTCGGCTGCTACATCAGTCCAGTGCTTTTGCGTCTGTTTCTAAATGTTTTATCTCGAGCCCTCCATCGGTCCATCTTGCTCTCCCTACTTCCTCCGCATTTGTCTGGATGAATCTTTTTACGTACTTCCTATTTCCTCTCTCCCAGTCCCTGCTTCCCAGAGCTGTGAGCGAACAGTCTGGCTCCGAGTGAATTTTCCATGCAGCCCCATTAGGAACGGGCATTAGAAGATACCAGTGACCAGCACGGAGGCGTGTGTTTGTGCATGTTTCTGTGTGAGGCAGCGGCAGAGGCAGGGAGCTCCTCTCTGTGTGACTGTGACTAAAGCCTTAGCATGTTTCTGTATAAAATGCAAGGTCATGTGCCACATGTGTTGCAGTGTGATTGACACAGCGGGCACGCTCGGCTGTGTACTGGTTCCTGTTTGCTCTGCGAGCGAGAGGAGGAGGAGGACAATGCGCGGGACGGGGCTGACGGGTGCCGCTGCGCTCAATATTTTGACAACTCGCTTCCCGGCAGAAACTGAAACCTTTTGTCATCTGGATAATTCATTGCGATGCTCCCCATGCCGAGTCTACGATGTGGAACAGTGGAGGTGTGTGAGAGTGCGTCTGTCATGATTCGTCACTACTTCATTTTGCCCCCTCCCACTTTTATAAGTGACGTGGTCTCCCCGTCTGGTTGAATATTTACCAAACGCTGGTACATGGCTACTTACCTGTTCATTCACCCTTTCTCTGCAGCCCACCCCCTGCCCCTCCCCAGCCACCGCCGCCGCCGCTCTGTTCCCATCAGCGCTTCTGCCTGTTGACGTGAGCCGTGTAACAATCCTCCCTGTTTCCATGGCAACCACCTGCTGCTGTCCTCCCCTCATCTGTCTCTCCCTCCCTCCCCTCTCTTTCTCCACTCCCCCTCTCCCTTAGTCCCCCCCTTTTCCCTCCCTCTCAGTTGTCTCCCCTCTCTCCACACACTGTTGGTATTTCAAGGTCAAAGAGGGTCACAGCCAGATTGCGAGATAGAGACGGAGATAAGGGGGCAAAGTGGGCAAAGGAGAGCATGGCCGTGGATGAGAAGACAGACAGAGCAAGGCTGGAGGACAAAAATCCCACAGACATTGTTATTGTTAGCACCTTAAGACCTGGGACAGGAGCCTCGTTTTACCTCTCTTGCCCGGGCATCCTCCGCGAGCTTATCATAACCTCATTTCGTGTCAACCTTGAGCCAAAATGGCTGACAACAGGTTGCATTCTGCCTCCCGGTGCTGGAGGAGGGTTCGGTTGCTGTTGTGGCGAGCCTTATCTTCCCTGCCTCTCGAGCTGAAAACAAGACAAGCGCCCGGTGCAGCAGACCAGAACTTGTTTGTGCTCCATAAAGCAGAGCACTGGGCGAGCCACATTAAGCAGCAAGCAACCGAAATGCTCCCTGCTCAGCAGCTTGAAACGACACAGCAAATTAGCCCGCTGCTGTGTCACGTCTTTCACCAGAGCATTTTGACCTTTGGATGGAGACGGATGAACATGTATTGACAGGGGAGAGTAACATTTAAAAGAAAGCAAATCATTATTTCTTGGCGTTAAAGTTAAATTAGGTACAACAAGTTTCTTATTTTTCGAGTTTTCAATTAATCATCTTCTTCACAGGCAGTGTGTGCAGCCTGTGTGAAGTGGGACTGCGGAGTGTCAGTGTCTGGGACAGCCCAGTGTGGTTGCATGTTACGGTAATTGCCACTGAGGTAAGGGTGGAGCAGTGACCTTGCTAGCCCCGGGGAGAAGATGAAGCTTGACGTATGGATCGGCCAGCCCATTGGAGTCCATGGCTTTCAGTCCCTGTGGAGACAAGCAGACGCACACATGCATTCACACAGGCACACACAGACACACCAACACAAACACACACACACACACAGTAGTGTCAAAGATGACGTCATCATGCCCTGAAACACTTCACACAACTGACAGGGTCAGAAAAAGACAGTGAATATGACAGACCTCCTCTACTGTAGTTACATCTCAAGAGTGCTTCTGGGTGTGTGTGTCCCCCCCCCCCCCCCCAACTCCTTTGTGTCATCCACAAGGGAACTGCGCAGCAAGGTATTATATATTTATGTACAACATTACATAATTAACGTAATGTAACTGTACACGATGTGTGATACAAGGTTGGTGTCCTTGTGCGTATGACGGCTGTGCCCACTTTGTGTGCCACAGCGACGGGGGCCACATTGTCCAGCATGTTGTTGTCGTGCCGTGAGATGATTTTGCGTTGAACTGACAAGCTGTGGCGAGTGTAGTTGTGAACATGGTACTGGTTGAGAGGAAGAGGTCTGACAAACACCAAAGCATTATGGGAGATTTTTGTCAACTGGGCATGCAAGGAGGATTATGCAACCACAGACAGACGTGTGTTTGCATGACGCAGATGAAGATGTGTGTACCTTTGCCTTGTGAATAGTACAATGAAGACAGTTGTTCTCCTGATCGAACAGCAGGTTGAACTCCAAGGTGCCCAGGTAGGCTGAAAACAACACAAATCACTGCAATTACTCTGCCAGTAAGGGACACACACACACACACGCACACACACACACACAGAAGCTCTGAGTCATATATTTGGCAGATGGGCTCTTAAAAACATGACGCTGAGTAATATGAATTGATCTGTTTTGTTTGATTACGGTTCGGGGAATGAAATGAAACTCGCGGACTGAGTCACTATTGTTACGCTGGCCAATAAATCATGGGAGGCACCAAGTCACGTAAAGTGGGAGTGAAACACACGCTGGGAATAAAAATGCCTGAGTCCACAATTACTCTTTGAGCAGATGCTGCACCTCAGTGAAAAAAATGCAGAAAGTCATTTTGAATGAGTATCGGCAGCAGTGTCATTTTTATGCTGTCTAGTTTAGTTTTCACATAACGTCACAAGCACAGAACTTTCACGACACACACAGAACTCACTGTCTTCGTCATCAGAGTCCAACATCTCCTCCCGGTCTCCGTCGTTGTCCCCCCGCCTCTCCCCATCCTTGTATCCCCCTGCCGTCTCCCCGTTGAATGTCTCCTCTTTCAGGATCTTCTTCTCCCTCGGAGGCGGCGGCGTGCAGGGGTAGTCATGGAAACGGGGGAAGAAGTCCGAGATCTGTGGGATGGGGAGGATGGGGCCCGGGCACACGTTGATGGCAAAGTGCTCCTGCATAGAGATCTTGACCGGCGAGGGGGGGGGCAGTGCGGTGGAGTGGCGCGTGGCCGACGGGGAGGAGGCCGACGAGGACGGGGTGGAGGTGGACGAGGGGGGAATGGTCAGGTGAGAGGTGGAGGGAGGATGTGGGGGTTTGGAGACGCTCATGTGGACTGTCAAATGGGACTGGAAGAGAGGAATGAGGGGAGACAATAACAATGGAGACCGAGGCAGAGTGGAGGGCCAAGAGGCTTTAAATGGGAAAAGGAAAACCACACAGCCACATCTCCTCCACCTCCGCCGAGCCTCTAACTTTCCAATATCCGCGAGTTTGCTCGGCCGCAGCAGGGCGTCCCTTCTTCTGTTCAAGGCAAGTCCACAAAGTCAACAAGACGAAATTCAAAACACATCTGAAACATCCGGGAGAAAACCCGAAAAAGCATCCCTGCTTTCATCTGTTGATGCAACTCCGACTTCTCAAAAAAGCCGAAATAGAAATTCTGCAGATCCACTAGCACTTGGAGTGTGAGTCACACAAAGTGTCGGCACACCAATGGTGCTGCTCTGAATGAATATTCAAATGTAGTGCTGCAAAGTATGACCAAGTGATGTCACTTGTGTATCTGCACTTAACTCTAATCCCTCCCTTATCTCTGCCTTTCGCTCCTCTCTCTCTCGCTCTCTCTCTCCCTCTCTCTCTCTCTCCCCAAGTCCCCTGAGCAATATCTACATAACACTATTTGAAGCGTTTTCTCGGCCCTTAGCACGTTTTTCACTAAATGAAGCAAAACAAGCGTTAACCAAATCCAAACCAAGTTAAGCCAAAAGCTGTCATTTCTTATTTTTCCCCAGAGAGACTGAAAGATACTGAAGAAACATTTCCTCTTTGCTCAGATTTAAAAAAAGCAATAGCTGAATTTGAAAGATGTCAATATGTGTGAGAATTATTCATAACAAAGAACTAGTTAATACACATAAAATCTAAATTCGGTCAACACTTAAAACAGGGTCCTGATAAATCCACTTTTATTTACTTTTACGATGTGAGAGAAGGCATCATTTCAAACACTGCTACAAAAGCAGGTCACGTGTCATCACCTCCTATAAATGTATCTTGTCCATTATGTTGCATCTTGTGACTTACGTTCCTTTACTTCTGTGGAGTGTGTCTGTGTTTTGCAAACATCTTGATTTCCGAGACACTTTCATCCCCAAATTGAATGATTATTTTTTTCTTTTCTTTTTTGGGCTAAAAAGCTAAATCATTTGCATATCCGCAGCTGTGTTATTTGCCATGTGTGTGACACTTAATATTTTAGTCAACGATCAGAAGTCTGTTTATTGTTTTCATCACCGTGTCTGTCATTGTTGATGATTGTCGGTCCTCATGTTGTTGCTCGTCTATTGATGAGCCGAGGACAATTTTCCACTCTGGTGGACATTTAAGTTTCGTTACACTCTACTGTGTTTTGATTGGTTCCTTTGTATTAAATGTCAGAAGAACTCTGGATGATGTCCTCAACTTTTTCTTTTTTTACTGCCCAACAGTCAAAATTCAAAGACCCTGATTTACAATTACAGAAAAACAGCAAATTTACAAATCAAATATTTGAATTTTCTCGATTGTTATCAAAATTGTACCATATGTAAATTTGCTGTTTTCATGTGTGTTGCCATATGCGTTGGACTCGACTTTGCCTTCGAACTGAGAACGTTTCGTTTGTATGTAGAAGCAACGAAGAATCATCAGCACCTGATCAAAACTGCTACTGATGGGAACCCTGTGTGTAGGCAAGCACTAAAAATACTACAAAGATCTTCCTTTTCGTCAGTTGCAGTCATATAACTATCTATAACTCACCTCCAGTGCATCATAAAATATTCACTCTGTCTTTTTTTACACACACACTAAGACACATGCTCGGAGGGATTCTTGCGTGTACTGACAATTTAACAGCTAACCCGCCTATAACGGAGCAGGACGAGACTTAAAACATGCACATCACTGCCTCCTCACCATGGGAAGTTGCAGCACTTGAACAGACTCTCTCTCTCACACACACACACACACATGTGAGTGCGTTTAGACCTGTCACACAGATAAAGACTCAAACTGCCAGTTCCCATCTTCAATAGCCTCAATCATTCAGTCTCTCATCCTGCTCTTACGTAACAAGGAACACATTCACTGCGGTCCTACCCATGTACAAATGACACACTTGCAGCATGTTGCATGAAAACTCAATTCGCTCCGATCCCTCTTACATATGGAGACGCAGAGCACATGCATGCACATGTGTATGCGCAGAGGCACAAACACACACACTTTCCACAAGCTGACACATGCACCAATATAGCCGTCCACAAATACGTACCCAGGGACAGTCTTCATCTGTGCCAGCACTCCATCTTACCCGCTCTCACGTCCTCTGTCTCTCACACACTGTGGAGCATGCAGACCAGCTTTGACTCAATATATCCCTCTCCACTCTCTCTCACTCACTCCCTCTCCCCTCTCTTTCTCTCTCTGTTCATCGGTTGCTCTCCTCTCCTCTCTCCTTCTCTCCCCTCCTCCCCTGTCCCTCCCTCTTTTCTTTCCCCCCTTTAGTTGTGACGTATCCAGTTAAAATCCCCTCAGCTCTGTTTGCAGACTGTATGCGTACGGCACTGCCACTCACTTTCTCAGCAGTGGGGGGATTTGAGGAAACCCGGGAATAAGTGTGTGTGTGTGTGTGTGTGTGTGTGTGTGTGTGTGTGTGTGTGTGTGTGTGTCCGTGTGGGTGTGCGTGCTTGTGTGCGTGCGTGTGTGTGTGTGTGTGTGTGTGTGTGTGCGTGTCTCTGGGGATTTGAAAGAGAAAAGACATGAGCCGACTAACCAACATCATACAGACAACAGACAACAGACAACAGACAACAGACAACAGACAACAGACAACAGAAAACAGACAACAGAAATCACTAATAATAAGTATATGACTGTTATAGATCCTACAATCACCCTTTTATATATATTACATGTTAAGTAGTTAATATTGATTCCCATGTTGACTGAGCTCAACAAAACACACTGCAGCCATATAATCATGCTTCTACTACTATTACTATAATCACTACGGCCAATACAAGCCGGGTTTGTGTGCGTCTGTGTGTGAGAGAGACCAACTGTGGCAGTACTTACAGTAACAGCCGACATCTGCCAAAGTAATACAATGAAAAAAAAAACACACAATCACACATCGGTGACATGACAATGCAGGACGACAGTGGAGATTTCTGAGTCTCTGAATGGCTTTAGATACTGTTCATTTTAGTATGATATAAAATGCAGTTACAGACGAATGAAGGGTCCAATGAAAGATCATCATGATACCACATATTATAGATATGTGTGGACATTATGTGGGAACCCAGACAATAAAAGATAAGACAATTTCAGTAAAAGATTTACTGGTGTAAATGTCTGGAAAAAATTAAAAAAGTGAAGAAGACAGTTGAAAAAACGAGAATAACCACCCTGCAGTTGTATGCCTCCGCCAACCAGAACAGTTTATATACAAATCAACATGAGGTCACCTTGACCTTGACCTTTGACACCCCCCAAATCTTATCATTCAATCTTAATTGCAAACAGCAAATGATTAAAATGTGAAGAAATTCCCTTAAGGCAGACTTGAGATACCACGTGAAAGAGACAGATAACATGTTTTGTGAGTCCACCTTGACCTGTGACGTGTGACCACCAAAAATCGAATCAGTTCATTCTTGAGTCTACACGAATGTTTCTACCAGAGTTGGAAGAATTCCCTGGAGGTGTTCCTAAATAATTGCACTCGCAAGGCAAACATAAATGTTGTTTGTGAGGTCACAGAAACCTTTGCCTCTGATCTTTAATCTCAAAATCTGATAAGTTCATCCTTGAGTCCAAACAGATGTTTTTATCACTTACTATTACAAGTCCCTCCTTTCTTGAAATATCTTGTTCACAGGAAAGGGAGGTCAAACAACCCATAAACCAGAAAACACAACGCCTCCGGCCACTGGCTGACACCGACACAGAGACATAAAAACCCTCAAAGGATTGGAAATTGACTTAATATTAACAATAAATAAAATCCTCCAGAGGAAGTGAGATAAAAACATGTTTTGGTTGTGAGCTCAAGTAGGAGAGCTATTGTGATCGCAGCCCACGAGGATAAAAGCCAAAGCCCATCTCGGTGATGTGTCACTGGTTGGGAAACTGTCAGCACTTTAATTGATAAATTTGTAATTAACCATGGTTGAAACGTAACAGATGAACAACAACAAGCCTGGTCAATTAAATTAATGGACAGCTGAAAAGAGGGGAGCGTAAATACATGTGCAGGCTCATCCAAATGTGAACACTGTGATTTACTTTGGGCATCTCATTACTATCGGCATTACCTCATCAATATTGCATTAACAGACCATAACACTGTATGTTCATTAATTCGCAAAGGGGCTGGATGAGTTGGGAATGACATGGATTAATACTCCCCATACTGATGGTGAACTACTCAACTATAAATAGGGGCTTTAGATACGGACTGCATGCTTTAAGTGGCTTGAAATGATTGCAGAGGTGCTCCTGAAGTACACCTCTGTCAAATTAACAGATGTCTGAGTCCTCGTCACGCCGGCGAAGAGATAACAGAGTCCTCTCCTGGGATCATGGGGATGTTTTTTCTCCAGGGAAGCTTGGAAATGATGAAGCACGCTTGCAAACTGTTCTCCACCCACGGCAGCCAGGATCAGCTGACCCGCTGACCACCCGACTCTCAGACGCTCTCTCTCCACACGGCTGGACGCCCAAGACCCAGCCTGTACTTCACCTGGAGGGCTCTCACAGCAGTCTCAACATGTGTAGGCAATGGGCGATTTACACTCAATCACAGAGTTTTCCTGTATTTTCTGAAGGATTGGTTGACCCCAGAAAATTTCTCAATTACCCTTTTTTTCCCCCGGGTCACAGCAACAATCGAGGACACTGGAATGAGGTCCTTGGTTTTTTTTTCTGTTTTTTAGCAAATTGGAGAGTTGACATTCTGTAGGTAAAAACATATCAGACTGAAGTATTTTTTATATTGAACCAATAAAATAAATCCATACTTGAAGGATTCCTTATTTCTCCACTGAAGAAGAAGAATTGTGACCAGTGTAAACACTGTATTAAAACTCAAGCCTGACAGATATATTGGTTGGCCTATAATAATAGACAATAGGATTCTTTTGTACCTGTGTTTATGTTTGCTGAAAATGTAGAGATATTAAAATGTATTTTACAGAACAAACCAATGCGGAAAAGAATGTGTGTTTAAAATATAAAACTAAATCTAAGCAAAAAATATGTTTATTCTAAATATTTGGTTGGATTTGTGTTTCTTTCCCCATCTTGATAGTGCTATGTAATTGGGGAAATTAACAGGAACAACTCAAATTCATTTTAATTTAATGATACCTACCTTTTGAAGAATACCACTAAAAAACCATCTCAATAAATCAAATATATGAAAATTCTAAATAACTAAAGGTTTCAGAGGTGGCCTGCAGAATGTTCAGTGTACATTTTAGTTTGCTATTTTTCATGTATTTCACTAAATTTTTTGATTATTCTGAATAATCAATATTTCAATAGTTTCATTGGGACTAACTTTCTATTAAAGAACAAGTCCCCGATGTGTGTGTATCTGTGTGCGCCATAGAAACAGGAAAAGGGGATTAAGGCCTAAGACGATAAGTAAGTACAAATACTACAAAATCCTTGTTTTGAATCTTGAGCCTAACAGAGTGGATTTTTGGGATCAATTCCAGTTCTGTGTCCACATTTCCATAAAAAGCTAATAATTGTCACGATTTCCATCGCACCATCTCACTTCTATCCCGCCCTGAGGCAATATATTTACAATCTAATTGAAAAAGTAACAGGGATGATGTCCTTTAAATGACAGAATGAGCATATTCAGAGGGAACTAAGTTAACTTTATAGACAGTGTTTTCCATTCACTTTGACACCAAACCGCAGCATGGATCCGTCTGGTTCCAGCGTGTCCAGGCACAGGAAGAAACACAATCAATTGTGCTTGAAGGATGAAGTCTGGACAATGACACTGTGGTATTGATCTTTCTCGGAGGTAAACATTAGGTAGCCTGTCAGATGGATATTTGACACAGAGCCATAGAAATAACAGAAAGAAAAAGGGTAGAGGAGGCTATTGAAGAAGAAGTATAGAGACTGTCATGCAAATTATCATTAAGAGATACAGCATAGTCCAAAACTCCATCCCTAACTGTCAGCTATATGTGCCCCCCCCGCCATGATTAAAGCTTCTGCGCCACTTATGTTTATGGTGTCCTTCATAAACATCTAGAAGGAGAGGGAGGGCGACTGGTGGGAAGGAGGGAGAGTTACGAGCAATTTGTGGAGGAGCATTCATCCAGTCCGTCTGCATGGCACGATAATCTCCCCCCATTACGACAGCACAAAGCAGTGCAGGTTTTCCATTAAGTCTACAACCACAACCTCCGCTGACTCTCAGCCAGCCATTAGCTCTGAGATTGAGCAAACCTCTATTTACATACCGGAGCAGCGGCACATGCTGAGTTTTTCAAACGTTCAGGACCACACAGCAAAAGGTAAAATTGCATAAATGGCATCTTATGAAGATCAAATGAACTAACTTTATCCAATGCTTGCCCTTGAATGTACATGCAGACACATCTTGAATTCCTGAGTCACTTCTCAAAAGTGACTTAAGTTTTCTTTTTTTGTTTGCAGAAAAATGCAGATCTTCAGATGTGTGGTGCTGTAAGAGTGTCTGTGCTATTAAACCTCCAATGTGTAACTTCGGCCAGTAGGGGTCTCTCAATCAAAACAACAACAAGATAGTTCAATGACACTGAGAAGCAGCGTAGGATCATCAGAGCTCACCTCCATTGCTTCTGAAAATCGACCTGATGTGCAAATAATGTTCAAGGATAAGTTAATTTATTCATGTAACTCACCAAACGGCATTAATAATCATGATTTATTAATAAAAACAGCCGACTGGCCCACTGGCTAGCAGAGTGTATTCAATCCTCATACGTTACATTGGAGACTGACAAAACCACAGGTGAAGTGGATATGATTTAACAAAAAGGGCGACTTATATGAAACTTTCTGTTTGCTTGAATACAATTGGGGATTTCTATGGGTTTGAACAAAGTCTGAAAAATCCGGATAATGTAAGTACACAGTTCGACAACTTATAGGACTCCTTATTTTTAAAAATGTTAATAAAGAATTGATACATTTAAGTAAACGCATAGTAAATACACTCACTAAACATGAGCATGTGCTTATATATGCAATTATGCAACCAGCCAATCATTTGGCAGCAGAGCCAAATACAGCATAAGTTCATGCAGATGGAGTTCAGGTGCTTTTATATTCTTACAAAGGCCATCAAACTATTCAGTTCTAATGAAAGACCTAGTTGATTAGACATCCTGATGGGTGATGAGGGTCTTGCTCTTGTTTTTTGATGTATTTATGTATTTTTTCTTTCTTGTGCCTGTGAATTCCTGTTTGCCCTTTATTCCTCTCTGGGACAATGAACCTGAAAATGAAGATGAAGTTGATATACAAACATCTGGGCAATAAATATGGATCACAGGACCCAAATTCCAACGGGACATAGCAGAGGAAGTGGTCAAGAACAACATAGAGAAGAATCTGCGGGACCTCATGTTCCAGACTGACAAACAACTACTGGACAACCAACCAGACACAGTTAGATAGATGGGGCAATTCCAGCTGAGGGTAACATCAGGTTGAAGGAGCATCAGAAGATTGGGGAGTACCAGAGGGTGAATGAACAACTGGAGCAAATGTGAAAGATGAAAGTCCAGAGTGGTCTCTCTGGTAATAATTTTGAGCTGTGACCCCCCCCCCCCCCCCCCCCCCCCGCAAATTGGGAGAGTGGCTCCAGCGGATCCTAGGTACAACATCTGATGTCTCTGCTCAGTAGTCACACATCGTTTCCTGCCAGGCGTCTTGTAAAACGCCCAGAGAGTGTGAGAGGGAGCCCATGTGAGAACGCGACATAAAAATGTCTGGAAAATCACAGCAAGTGAGTGGGCGTGTTGATGATATTCTAACATGGGACAGACGCAAAAACTATGAGCTGAGAGAATATAAATATCTCAGGAAGAAAGAGAGGTGTCATGAACGTACAAGATGAAGATGTCAACTTGGAGAGGTGAGATTCGAGAGTTTTCGATGATGAGGGCGGCGCAGGTGATGACGTGTAGTAAACAAAAACGTGGTTTCTCCTGCGAGTTAAAGTTGCACACGCAGATATGAGCTGTAAAGCCACTGAACTCAGGCAGACAGCCACACAGCCTTCCTCTAACCAAAGTCTCATCGGGGAAGCAGTCATCACTTATCACAGCGACGCGTCTGATGAAATGCACCGACTTTAACGGGCGGAGTGAATTTGGCGAGTGCATTTTTTAAGCAGGTGGCAGGTTGTTGACGCTCCCCCAGAGGGTGGCAGTTGGTTGGTTCACAGGTGCTGCTTGTGCTCCACATAGCTCGGCTTCGGGGAAGGGGGGGGGGGGGGGGGTGTGCATTGGTCGTGTTGGCAGAGAGAGCTGTTCTGTCAAGATGCATTATTCTTTTCACCACGTGTCACCTCCCCAAGTTTAGCCTCGCACGACTCCCGGCCTCGCACCAGAGGCAGCTCCCTCCGTCCTTCCTCCGCTCCACCACCCATCGTGGCAACCTCACCTTCCACTCTCACCTCAACCCTCGTTTTATCAGTCCGTCTTCCTATTTCTTTTCTCCCTGAGGGATGTTCTGACACAGACGGATCCCATTAACCCTACCTGTGATTTGTCCTTAACTCTGACAAGCAGGGGCGCGCGCAAAAAGAGCAGAAGTGCAGGTTTTTTAATCTAAATTCAAAGGCAATGTCACTGAAGTAAGTTTTCATTTTTCTAATGTTTCGTGACAGGCCACGGCAGCAATGCAAAGGAAAGAATGACCCCTGTCAAGTAAAATGACAGATTGTCGGGTTGACATTCCCTCAGGTTAAATGTGTTATTTCATTCTTTGTTTATTTTGTTCCCCTCTTGCTCTTTTTTGGCTTTACGTGTGTTCTTGAAAAATACACAACACGTCCTTCTGGCATTTAGGTGACATTGTTCCTTGTTTTGTGCTTTTGTTTTTGTGTGACGAACACGCGACTGAATTTAAAGACATTGCCTTTTTTCTTGTTTCCTCCCTCGTGAGAGTGAATTACTCTCCTGCTGACCCCGATCTCCCACCAGCCTGCTGTTCCATCTCCAAAGCAAAGATCAGCATTAACACAGCCACATTACTTGCCGCTGACCTAATTAAATCCTGCACCGATCCTGTGATAGTTCTCTCTCTCCTCTCTTTGCCTCTACCTCGTGCGCCCCTTCCTTCTTTCTCCTCTGTTCATTTTGATGAATGGCTGGGCTTTTTAGGACAAATGACAGCTCAGTGATTAATTGTGTGTGCTCGTTCACTCTTCCACCATTTCACTTGTTTATCAATTTCGATTTCTGTTTCCCCACGCTGTAGCCAGAGAACAAGAAAGAGAATTCTATCTTTACCTGGGTTTGCCCCATCAGCATATTCCCATAAATAAAAGAGGGGGGAGAATTGGAGATGGAGGTAGGGAGGGAGATGTGGCCCAGAAGCAGGGCAGTGGGCATGTGCAAAATGGAGGGGTGTGCGGATGGAGACGTGAGAAGACAGTCTCTCCAGAGCCTGTGAAGGTGACTGAAGGGAAAAAGACATGAATAGAAAATGTCGAAGATTTGAGATGAGAAAAGACGATGTGCAAAAAATGAGCCTCGAAACAGGCGAATAACAGCATGGAAAAGAAAAAGATAAAAGTCATATCTTTCAGAGAAAGGCCACCTTTGGTAATGAAGAATAAAACTGGAGTAAAACTGTGAGGTATTGAGATGGGAGGGGATTGTAGCTGGGTGTGCAGCCAGTGCCCTGTGGCAGGACGTCATGCTTTGCTTAATGAAGAAACAGTGCAGGCAATTAGTTCCCAATATGACTTTATTAGTCACCAATAAGTGAACACATCATTAGGCACAATACCCCTCCATTAGCCTCTCTTCTAAGGTAAGTTGCTCACATGTAAACAGCACATGCACATATTTCTGATCAAAGAATACAGTTTAAACAAATCAATGCAAAGAGCCATGCCTTCACTCCCTCCTGTTCCTAAAATCCTGCTTAGATATCCAAGACACGCTGAACTCGCGCTTTTCAGTAGAGATCCTGATGTGGAGCCACAGTACAGAGGTCCACACGCAAGCACAACCAATCAGGAGTCAGTCTCAGCTGTCAATCATGAGGTCACACGCTGTTGTCATGCATCCAATCCCTCCTAAACAAACCAATGAAAAATTAGCACTTAGACAAACATCAGTGTGATAAGAGCTAACTGGAATGTCAGAAACCATCTTTGCAAAAAATGTATTTAACATGTACTTTTAGTTTGGTCAATGTCCCACCCATTAACATAGAGGAGGCAGGGTTAAAGACCTTATTGCAGCCAGCCCCCAGGGGGAAATCAAGATCATTTGGATTTTGAGGAGCTGTGGCTACATCCACCTTTATACATTACATCAAATCCATTCAGCATAACGTCTCCATCAAAACATATTTGCAGTTGCAAACATTACAAAATGATAGAAGTGAGCGGTCGTAGAACATTTTGGCCTAAACACTTTAAACAAGTTGGGATTCATTGTCTTGCCCAAGGACACACCGACCTGCGGCAAGAGGGGCTCGGGATCAAACCACCAACCCTGTAATTAGTATCAATAACCTTCTCTACCTCATGGAGCACATCTGCCCCTGAGCTGTAGCTGCATTGATTGGTTCTACATCTGCCTGTGGTGATTCATATATGGTTTTATAAAAGTAACTCAAATCATTGTGTCAATATCAAAGAAATGTCGTGTTTTTTATTCAATATTGAAAACACGTTTATAATAATTACAAAAGGTGTTTGTCCTCGGACAGTGTTAATGTTGCCTTAAGCACAACCACTCCTACCGGACTCAGGATATACAGCTTCAAATTGTGGTCAATTAGATTATGAGCTTGTAACATTATGTTACAACCCCTGGGTCGCAGAGGAGCCTGCTCCCTCGTCCATCTTCGAAATGTCCTATACACCCTCCAGGCGGAGGAACTCTCTGCTCTCTGCTTGGACAGTTTGACTCTTTTTTGTGATTGGAATGTAATTTTTCCATCAGATTCAGATATAAAATGTGAAAACAAGGTCAATTTGTACTTGTAACATCAGCATCACACACAATGTGGGAGATTATTACTTTTATCCTTTGTATCTTTTTCTAAAGCTTCATGCACGACTACATTTTATTTTTAAATCACATCGCTGTTACCATAGACGATTAAAGACGTGACCTGCGGATAATGATCAGACTCAGTTTGCATTTTAAACATGCACAACGCAGCAGGAGGTTTTCTGCACGGAATGCGTTCACAACAGCAACAAATCCTCCCCACTATTCAGGAGAGAGGCAGAGCAGCCGGGTGCAGCCGACAGAGGCAGGAAGTGACATCATACTTCCACTGCGGACATCATGTGATGTCATGACAATACACAGACTCTGTCGTCGGCTCTTATCACCACAAACTCTCTTGATATCTTCCTTTATACACTGGCGCGCACATGTCCAGTGTATGTGAACGGTCACACGACATGTTGTAAAATGAATACGTAATATTATTAATGTAATCTAACCTTTCTGCTGACATTATACATTCCCACTCTTGTTATTTTTACAAGTACACACCTTTAATACACACGCACATTTGGTTTTATACTGGTCTTAATTATATGTGACCCAACACAGTGTTTAGAATGACTGTTTAGCATTAAAACAGCCTGTGGGTCATGCTTGACTCCACTGGCATCAGTGTGCATGGACACAATCTAATTTTAGCAGTACAAGAAGAGCAGAGAGGTAAATTCAGTTCACAATTAAAGCTTTATTATTATTACTATTAATACTAAAATGGGGGACCTAAGAAAGGCCAAAATTATCGACAGTTATAAATAAATACAAATTGCGTTTTATTTCTTAATGTTTGTTTAAGCTAAAACAACAAATACTGTCACCACAGAGACACAACACACTTTAACCTAAATAGCGAGGACCATTATGAAGGCAGCGTACTTCCTAGGGGGAGATTCTATCACAAACCCCAATAGACAGCACCACGTGAGCACACTGATCACTACCACTGTGAAAAGAGTGAGAGTTAGTTGGTTCAGATTCACAATATATTATTTAAAAACAACAATCCATACGATTGAAGGTTGAACAGTCCATCAGGAATGGGATGCATGAGGTGTCAGACCGACAACGCAGAAACCAGTGGTCTGACCACACTGGAATTAGGCAAAGCTTAACCTGCAAAGAGGGGGAGACAAGGTCATTTATCAAATTGCAAGCGAATACATTAGAGGGGGATCACCCTTTACGTTGCTATTAGATATTACCTCGCTCAATATGGGGCCCTTCTTATTACAGCGACCATGGATGGCTGACTCTGTACTGTGGCTCAATCAGGGGAGACGTGAACCCTGAATGTTCACTCAGCCATAGGGCCACAGAAATCTGGATCGAGACGCAGCCAGCTGAATATATATGAAACACCTCATTGGATCTCAAGCGGGCAGATAAAACATCTTTCTCCCGGTCTCCCTTACCTGCACAAACACAGCAGTCACCATCTACCAGGCATCAGACAAAGAGGCAGTAATTGCCCGCACTTGTCCTTATAGATACTGGGAGCTCTCAAGTCCCACCTCCAAGGGCGATGGTCTAACTCCTGTCAACCCTCACATGTACATGTACTGAGTTGTGTTTCTCTCCCGATTTCTCAGGTAAATTTACACCTACCAAAGTTCAAATTATTAAGCGCTTCACTTTATAAATGTATTAGTTTATAAATTTAAATCAAGTATTGCCGTGTCTCCCTGAAAACATCACTGGCAAAATAGATGAAACAATGTCCTCAAATGACTGCATCTGAACAGCTTATGGATTTATAAGTAGCATTTCTAGGATTTAGCATCATGCTGTCCAAAACTGCACCATGCACCACCCCCAGCCAGTCAGAGCAGAGCCAGCTAAAAACGTTGGTTTCCACTCAGGTCAACAATGCAGAGGTCTTTATTCCATTGGGATCTGACTGGTGCGTGAAATGTGACAACATTATTGCACTTCCTTGTCTTTTTCTGTAGAGGTAGGGGGTGCAATAAGTTTCCACTTCTCTCAAAAAAAAAACAGCAAAGTGCGAAATAAGGGCTTTGATTGGACGCGGTAAGCATATTTGAGCGTGGCGAGGGTCTGATCGCACAGGGGAGTAGGTTCTTTAAACAGCTTCCCCACTGCAGCACTGCCTCGCTGGGCAAAGACCAGAGAAAAGGGAGCAGGAGAAAGTGTGAAACATCAGATTATGCCTTCCCTGCAGTTTTTGTTTTCTCCTGAGCACAACAATGTTATCAAATTAAAGCTTATTTTTCACTGAAATGACTAGGGCAGAAAAGATTTATCCATTTTGCAAAAAACACATTTTGATGAAAGGTGTGATATTTATATGAGAGATTGGTTAAATCAGCAGGTTTTTCAGTGCAAATATCGACGACTGCTGAGCAAAGAGAACAGACACAGGAGAAGACCGGCCGAGAGTTTTTGCACATCGACGCTCATGAGGACGATGCACAGTTTATAAGATAGACAGTGATGAGGGAAAAGACAATCCTGAGCTTGTCGACAGGTTCAACCTCAGGTGTTCTCTCACCAAGGAGAGTGAGCATGTTTGGGACAAGTCGACAGTCAATAAACAGAGCAGCGTTCAATGGAAAATGGCCTCAGGGACCTGAAATCCCTCTAAATCCTTCGCCTGACTTAACCAACAAACACCAGTCAATCAGTGAACTCTGTCAGTGAGGAAAGGCTCTGTGATGGAGGGATGGAGGGATGGACAGTACAAAGAGGGGAGGATTGTCACTCACTCAAGCTATGGATATGCACCGCACACACACACACACACACACACACACACACACACACACACACATACACACACATTGACACACAAATATGTCTGCCGCTCCAGAGACAGCTTTACCAAACGCCCGAGCTTAAACCCAATTTTTTCCAAAGTGGAGTCATTATAGTTATAGTGGCGACATTTAACGCTCCATGCATCAGTGTGAGGACTGGTCACCAAAGGCTAAAATGGACATCTCTAGTTAATTAACCTTATGAACTGCCCTCTCATATTCTCCCCAGTTGCTCTATAGGCCCCTCTTCACACGTACTGGTGTTATATATATGATATATTCATTATCTGCTTGCCCAGACATTTCAATTAAAAGCCAATGAGCATCAAAAGAATCCATGGTTTAACGGCTGCGAAGACACATCATGTGGAAATTTTCTGATTTCACATTTTATACCAAATTTTCCGCAAAGTCATTGTGGCTATCTTAGTGTCTTGGTGTGAAACCCTCAGTACCTTGATTTGGGGGTATAAGGTTAAGAAACCTCAACATTTTAAGGGAACAGCTACATTTATCTTCCTTAATAATAATAAGATTGACATTTTGAGTTCTGAATACAGGAGAATTCTAGGGTCACAGTTCACAGATGTCTGGGGGATTTAGGGGGAACTAGTAGGAGCCAATACTTTGCTATGTTTACAAAGATTTGTTTAACTTCTGGTTTTAATTTATACAGTGTATGTCTGGTTTTCACATTTAGTGTTTCTCTTTATTTTTTTATTAAAATACACAAGTGGACCAGGGCCCATTGCATTTCTTCACAGGGCCAAAACACACTCTTTGACTTAATAATACTGGTTGAATTAATGTTGATTTTAAATATGGTATTGTATCAACTAATTAAGAAAAATGTAGTGCTGCTACTGACTTTTATCTGAGCTCAATAACTTTTCTTCTATTGTTTGAAATATTAGGCAGACTTTTAAATAAACTCAGTACTGAAACTTGGTTTGACAGAGTTTCACTGTGACGGACCTTCGAGCTGTTCACTAATGATTTTGCATCTTGAATGTGAAGCCGGTCAAACCAAAAACAGCTCGATATGAAATATGAATTGACTCCTCCACAACAGATCTGCACTCAGACAATAACATTGCCCTTTTTCTTCTGGAGGACAGTGGCAGCCTCAGCTACAGCTTTAATCCAGACATATTTAGCTGGATAATCACCTTTCATTATATAATCCTCAGGTTGGGTTAAGGCTTCATAGGAGACACGCCTCATTCGCATCTGTCATCCAAGACACACAAGGAGAACAATCGGATTAAATAGAATAAACAGAATAGGAATCTATTTCTTCACTTTCTTCTGGTGGCTGAAGAAGGTAGGATTGTGTATCAGTGTATTTTGCTGCACTAATGATTTATAGTGAAGTGTCAACCCTGAAATAAATCCTTGAAATGTTTAATAACAAACTGGAATCAGATATGTGGTTCATTTGTAGTCACCAAGTCTTGAAAATTGTATATTTGAGGCGGAAAACTCTAAGTCTGATTTCCCCAGACGCTATTGTACAAGATTTTTTGGACTTTCACTTATTAACAGCGCAGCAGAGCCTGCAGGAGGAAAGACATGATGTATGAATTCCCCTGTGGAAATCAAGTGTTTTTGTTTACAGCGTATCAACACCCGCATCGGCTCTTATTACCAAAAGTTTTCAAATCTCGTTGTTTCTCCGAGTTGACTTTTTCTTTCTTCTGCATTAATGGGAATCTCATTTTTGTAGTTTTGTGCCTGTCACGTGTTAGAAACATGCCCACTGACTCCAGAGCAGCTGACTTGAAGCATTTGCGTCCTCACATACAGCCCCTTCGGATGACTTCAGGATACATTTTCAGTTTCATGTGTGAGACTGCAGCTTCCCAGGCGTCTCTTGTTTGATTTTTCTGGAGCTCAAGTGCTTTTAGCTGCACGAGCCAGCAGATGGTCGGCCCACTACTGTTTGCATTTGTTTTGCTTCAATATTTGCGCTCCTGTTACAATGCAACCGAAACAACAGACGTATTCAAAGCAGCCCGAGAATGTGATCATCAGGCTGCCCTCCAGAAATGTACGAGAAGTTGTAATTAGACTAGAATTTGTGCAAAGCAAGAAAAAGGTGATTTCTCCCAAATGAACAGACAGGAAAAGATGTCAGTGGATGAGAGAGACAGGGAAAAAAAAACATTCTCTCCCTCTGTTCTTCCCTTTCTGCAGTTATACCAAAGGCGACAGTCTCATTTCAGAGCTGTGACACAAAATCAGTGCTGGGGGGGTGGGGGGGGGCAGGTGGGGGTGCTTGGGGAGGACGCAGTGGCGAGGTGTTAAGAAAGGTGAAGATAAGATGGAGTGCCAGATCCGATTGCATTACTATCGGCTGTTTATGGATCAGTCACAGGGCTGGTCTTGGTCCTCAGGGATTGATTGTCTTCTGACTGTGGGCGAAGAGAAGGATAATACCAAAACACAGAGGAGGTAGAGAGAGGGAGGGCGTGGCGGGGGGGGGGGGTGGGGGGTGGGGTGGGGGGGAGAGAAGCCTGAAGCTGAACTCATCCTCAATCAGAGAGGATCATTTCTCTGTCCGTGACTGGGTTCTGTTTTTCTCCTGGAACCAAGAGGGTTGATTTGTTTGTTTGTCTGTTAATTATGAAGGTCTCTCTCTGAAGCCACTCAACAGGTCGCTGGAACATTAAGCCTAATCCTGGGTTGTGAGCCAATAACAAGGGAGCTGTGTGGAAAGCGTGACGTGCTCAAAGGGAGCACATTCCAGATGTTTGCAGGTGGTAATAAGTGCCACTGCACATTCTAATAAAGTTTTAAAAAAATCTCACACAATGTCACATGAGGTAGCATTGAAGAGCACACATTTAAAAGTTTGTAAAGTAGTAGAAAGAATGGATTTTACCAGAATCCCACTCTTCATATCTGCTTGAGCCAGGAAGCTTGAGACAACATTAGCTGTGTGATGCAAGTGCCATAAGAATCTTGTTCTCCGTGGCCAAAACCAAAACGGGGAAAATATGATATTCCAAAGGCTTTTACTTTGAAATTCTACATCAGAATGGCCTGATATTGACAGAGTGAGACTTAATTATTGACATCACATTTGCAGACATCAAGTGTCAGGAAGGTTGCTTTCATTCGTAACTTAACAAGTGACTGCAGGTTTGACCCTATGGTATGACCCCAGTCCTGTCACGTGACTGACCTGGTCAACTCCTGGCAAACATGTTGCTTATTTTGCAGTATTTAGGAGTATCTAAGTCCAGAGCTTATCTCTTCCTAATTCTCGCCCTCTCTGCTTCGACCTTTCTTGTTTTTCTGACCACGACCTTCTGCAACTTGTTAAAGCAGGAGCTTGGATGCTTGAAGGATATCAGATAGCAGAGCTGGAATATCTTTGGTGGCTGTGTGCAACGCAGAGAGACGTCACGTCTGCCGGTTAAGTCAGTTACGTCAGTTCCCAGATCAGTGGATTTGTAAAGGTCCGTCAACTCATTACTGTTGGCTTTATTATTTCCGGACAAGTTATCAGTACAAGTCCAAAAAGACCATCAGGCCAGCGGAAAATGTACTGTAGCTCCCGATGAGCAGGCCACCATCACCACTGGGGCATGGATGCAGTGTGATTGACAACTATTACCATGCAATGGCTGCAGGTGTAGGTGTGTGCAGAGTCAATGAGCTCCCGGTTATTTCTGGTTTCAAAGAAATTCAGATGGTGCTGGACAAAAAGCGAACCACCCAACCAGACACGCTACACGGGAATAAGTATTTCCACTCAGTTTGAAGAACCTGTTGAAATTCTATTAGATGTCGCCTATTTGTCGTAAATGACCCAAGCTTATGAATTCAAGTGGAACCAAATTTACATAACAACTATGAGCAGCCATATCTCTGTGGCCATGAGTGTGTCTCGCTGGATATTTCCGCGAAATTCCTCCTTCTGCAAAGCTCTCATATATTCCTACACAGGCGGGAAGTATTGTCCAGAAATCATCATGACCACCATCAGCGAATCAGGACGATGTGTATCACTGCACATGCTCTGATGCACCGTCACATCCATGCGACAAAAAAAAAAACGAAAACATGTTTTTTTTCATTTCCCCCCCCCCCTGTTGAAGTAGCAGATTAAAAAGAATGGTGCAGCCTTGGTGGAATAATCACCTCTCTGAGCGTTTTCTATTCTCTGCCCCTGTTTTGTGTTGCCCCATCTCTCCAGTGGCTCTTGTGAAATATATTTAGAATTCCTATTTAGAGTTTAACCCCTAACTCCCCTGGCCAGGCCCATTCAGCCCCTGCCGCATCACCAGCAGCCCTCGAGTGCAGGCCCTCCATCATCAGCCGCGGGAGCTGTGTTTGTTTTAGCCCCCATCCACCTGGCCCTCAATTTCATTACTTCAATTAGCGTGATTAGGATCTAAAATTGCTTGTGTCGGCTCGGTGATTGACAGCAATTGGCCACTTAGGGAGGAGATGTGCACACACACAGAGTGCTGCTCGGTGGCTTGTGTGGTGAATCGTGCGTGTGCGCTGTGTCCATTCCCGTCAGTGTGTGTGTGCGTGTTTGTTTAACCTGATGGGATTGTGCTCACTGAAGATGGGAGCAATTATTCAGGCAAACAATGTGAGACAGCCACTATAGAAAGTCCAGATATTGTGCTTCACCCACATGTACAACGTGAACCTTTTGTGGAGCGGAGGAGATGTGTGTGTGTGTGTGTGTGTGTGTGTGCGTGTGTGTGTACTTGCTTCGTTTTTGTTATCTCTTTAGGACCTTTTCTAGCATGAACACTGAGCAAGTAGACCTCATGGGGACCAAAGCCAGGTCCTCATAAGGCTAACTTCAATTCTGACGTCCTGGTTGAGGTACCGGCTGAGATTTTAAGTCTGGTTAGGTAAAGGTTTGGGTTAGGCATGAATTGGTCATGGTTTAGGTTAGGCATTAGGTTTTGGTTAGGTTGCCATAATGAATGGAATGCAATGCAAAGTCTGAATAAGGGTGGCTGCACTAAAGTTTCTCCCTCCTTCTCTCTCCTTCTCTCTCCCTCCTTCTCTCTCCCTCTCTCTCTCTCTCGCTCGCTCGCTCGCTCGCTCCCTCCCTCTCTCTCTCTCTCTCTGTCACATGACTTTATATGAAAGCTAGGATGTATGACTCATCATACACTCATGTACTGTATATATTTCCATTAAAAAACTATTGCTATAATTGCACCATGGGCCTATAGCACTGTGCAATTGTTCAGATAATATAAATACAATCCAATCTTTACCGTGTTTGAATAGCATTTGTGTTGGGACTAGAAAATGTCCCCGCCCCAGCCCCTTAACATGCTGTAAGCGTGTTGCCCTCGCCATGTATCACATGCACGCTGATTGTGTGAAAGCGTGACAGACAGGCAATCACTACTCAGTCATGGCACGTTTCCATCAACCCACTGGGAGTTTGGATTGCGGCTCGTTGGGCAGAGGCACATTAAACGGTCAAACGTAATTTAGCAAACTGGCTGGTCCTCGTGTCTCTTCTGGTTATGGCCAATGTGGTCTGCTCAGGCCGGGGGTAGCGGCCGCTGGAGCAGATCTTCAGTGTCTGTGTTCATGGCTTGTGAGATGGAGGAGTGAGGTGTTAAGTTTGCAACTCATCTCGACGAGAGCCGCAGCTCTGCATGACGGAATATTCATCTGCGTCACAAACAGACAGAAATATGTGTCTCCTCCTCCTCCTTCTCTGCAAGTCATGTGATTATCGTTCACTCACTATTTTGTCATCTTCCTCTTCTCCACCTTCCCCATGTCTCGCACTATCCCTCCCTTTGTGCCTCTCTCATCTCGGCTATCTTGAGCTTTCCACCCACTCGTATTTTCTGTGTATCGTTTTGATTTCATTGTTTGTCCTCATGTCCAAACTAATCTGTCTCTCGGTCGGATAACGTTTCCTCCCACGAGACGTGGTAGTCATGGTTTAAACTGAATCCTGTGCTCATTTATTTAACTTGTTTTTTTATTTATGTGTAACATAAACAGCTGCTTTCACCTGCATCTTTTGACAGATTTTTAAAGACGAAGCAAATTGAATGTGAATCGGGACGTTTGTACCGACACGCTCACCGATGATCGTCACTAAACTGCTGTTGCTCTCAGCTCTACAGACAGTTTTGGCATTTTTAAGCTCATTGTTTAGGTTTTATGTCTCAACACTATTGTTATGTGCATTCTCATTGTCAGTTTCAGCCACAGCAGGCAGCTCAGTGACGAACCTCGAAAATCCTGTAACACACTTATTCTACTGAAAGCTCAAAAATATCTGTAAGAGCAGCTGGAGCAATATTGGGCAATACTGTTTTTTTAATGCTTCAAACTAACTTTTATAAAGGCCTTGGTTGGTCTGACCCAACCAAGGCCTTTCTTTTTAGTTGAGTCTGAATCGAAAGTTCAGGTGCATCATACCATGGTCTGAACAACAGGACCAATATGTCTGACTAAAGAGGCGGCCTCGGTCCGGATCAAAGAAACTATGGTTCTGATCATAGTATTTTTGGATGGTTTGGACATGAGACTTGAAACAAGAAGAATAAGAATTGTAAGCGGTTCAGAGGATAGCTTGTAGTGTTTACCTCAGACAAAATACATTTCCAACGACGAGAACTTTTACTTTACTGTTAACATTATGATATTTCCAGAATGTACTGGTTCATTTTCCATCCAAAGATTCACATCTGTCCACAGAGCAATCAATGTCAAGTATAGACGCGGCTGATGTAGTTGAGGAAGACAGGACTTATGTAAATCAAATAAAAGTCTTAAATTGCAATGTGAACTGGATCAATTGTTAACAATGTAACACAGATATGAAGCTTACTTCAAACTGTCACTGGACTTTCTTTTTGAAAGGAGACTCTCGTCTTTTTTCCCGTGTCTCTTCCAGACAGGATGTCATTGAAAGGTGCAAAGGGAGGAGCAGAGGGTCGACCATCATCAGCAGCCAGGTCAGTGATACCATGAACTAAAAGATGTGTAAACATGTTTGTGACATAAACAAGAGTTTCTTTTAAAAATACAATGAGAAAGACAGGTTTACTAGAAATTGATATTTGGCTTTGATATTGTGTTTTGTTTAATTATCTTTTGGGTATTGTAGTCCTTAAACTCTTACATATGCATTTCTTCCTTTGCTTCTACATGTGAGCAATCCATGCTAACCAGGATTTCAGATCTATATTACAGACTCCACATAGTCCAGGGTTTTTATTGTAGGCAGTAAAAAAAGAGAAGTGTTCATATTAATCATGGGACATTAAGGGCACTTAAACCTGATTAAAGCTTCTTTCTCTCCTAGCATGTCTCCTCGAGCGGGGCGCGGGGCAGCGGCGGCAGCAGCTGGCAGATCGCCTGCTTCTGGGAGATTCAAAAACAAGGCCCTTCAGCTCAGCCTCTCCAAGAAATTCTGGTTATTATCATTCTCTGTTTCTAATCAACATTGATTGGGGGCGAGGGGAGTGGGCTGTTTAGATCTGTGCACCCAATTAGTGCCATCGATTGGAACATCAGCGGCAAAAACAAATTGTCCTCGTGAAGAACACTTCCTGCCGCCTGTTCTCTGGTGACCGAGGTATTCACGGACGTCAGCTGATTGGAAAGTGTTGTGTTGTAATCATCTCACACAAGATGGCTTTGGAGAAACGATTTTCTAAGAATATCAACCAATCGGCTGTCAAGTGTGTTTTTACTGACATGAGTTAAGTTTGGGAAATTATAGATGATGACAGCGCTCATCTCCTTGACTGGTACTTGCCCACTCCACAGCTCCAGGTCACAGTCGTCTTCGGCCAAAGGGAAGGCCGCTGGCGAGGAGGGGTCTCGGCGCCAAGGTAAGAGGAGCCTCAGCAACAGCTCAGCAGTGGCCGCCGCCTACGTCTCCTACCTCAATAAACTCTTTGGGGAGGTCAGTGTTGTGTTACAATAATGACCTTTAATTGTGTTGAATAATCGGTTTATTTCATTCATTTCGATGTACTTTTTGCACGTGATGCTCTAGGTGAGCGTGTGAAGAAAAGAGGGAAGAGAGCGTCACTGTAGTATATTCCCGTAGCTAATAGATATCCATAGCACAGTTACAAGCCAGAAATGATATGTTAATATCCAGCTAATGATTTTCTCTAGTGATTTTCTCTAGCATAGGTTTTAGATTCCTTGAATCTTATGTTCAGACCTTTAAGTATTATCAACAGATGTGTTCAGTGTGTTTCTCCTTGTCTGAACTATCCTCGAACTGCCTATGGAATAATAAGGGGAGAGATGGTTTTCAGCCGGTCCTTAAATCTTAAGGTACGACACATTCCCAAATTTAGGCAGGAGGCCATGTTGTGTGACGTCATTTTATCTCGAGGTTTGTAGTAAACAACTCCCCTATATAACGCCTTGCCTTGCAGAGTCAAGTCAGATTTTCACTATTCGGCCAGTGTGATTTCTCCGGGCAAACCATGGTGCCCGTCTGACCAGTGAAACTTCTGTGTAATATCTGAAACACCCTGCTGCTATAAAACACGTCAACACAGTGTAGTGGGTCAATATCATTAAACACCTTGTTTTCATTCAATTATGAAAGAATCTTATCAGGAGTGTGGGCGGCCTCGCCGTCCTCTAACTCCAAACAGATATAAAGAAGTCGCTCCTCTAACTCCACTTCACACAGGATTTACGGCCTGGACACTGAGCTGGCTTCCATTAATGCTTGGCTTGGCTGAAGTTAGAAATTGGCTCTGGTCATGTCTGATACCATGATCCCAGATTCCTGCAGGCCATCAGGATATATGGAGTAACTGCAAATGAGCCAACAAATGATCCGGCTCAATGGCACCTTCCCCATTTCTGTTCAAACCATTATTTACATATTGAGTACCTCCACACTATAAAACGTTATCATTTGTTTTGCATGCACTGTATGTTCATGATTTTAATGAGCCTGACCAAGAATTGGAGAACCCTTAATGGCCAATAAAAAAAGTATATTCATGTAAGTATTTTCAAGGACATATTTTATCTTCCTTAAAATGTACTAATTATAAATATAAAATAGAAGAATGTTCACTTCTTGTCAGCTGACTGTCAAAGCAGCTGAGTAATGAACCAGTGATAGTGATGCATGAATGAATGAATTTAATGTTCGAACGGATTCCCTCCATTACTCAGAGGAAAGTATGAATTCCCTCAGCTGTTATGTAGATTTATAAACTTGATTTTACAGCAATGGTTTGAATAATATATGTCTTCATACTTGAATATGGAATATATATAATATACATGCATGCAATATGTTGCATATATGTACATATACAGTATTTGCTTCTCATCACACGTGAGTGAATTTAATTGCAGAAGGGCTCAGGCCTAATATGAAATATTATTTTAAAGTTTAGCTGCTTTCAGAAATCGACTGGAGTCTCGAAATTCTTTTGAAAACCATGTCCCGAAGAATTCCTGATTATTATTATTATTATTATTATTATTATTATTATTATTATTATTATTATGCTGATACTCTATTACAAAGCAAAGTCCAGGGCTCTTCCATGAACTATTTTTTCACAGGAGAAGGAATAACAGTAAAAGATTAAATAGAGACCAAATCAAAGACGTGTTTGTGCGCCTGTGAACATTTTAAAGATGCTTTATAACTAGATTTCTTAAAACTCAATGAGACCAATTCATTGTTTTAGAACGATTCAAGGGAAATGAAAACATTTTCATGTTGACCTTGACCTTGACCTTGACAAGCAGTGTAATCCTCGTCTACATCCGTCCCTGAGTTACTACCCGGCTGCCACCACTGATCTGCTTTGTTTTACTGTGACAGTCGCGGGGTTGAACTTCCTGGTAGGAAGGTACAGGGGTCTGCGTGGTTTCCACAGGACAGAGGACACACATGCACTGTTCTGGTTTGTGCCCTGACACTGAAAAGCGGGGAGAGCGTCCTGCAGCATTCCCTAATCCCTGCCTCAACACAAGTATTAATACTCCCATAGCAAGGTTCACTGTCAGCATTCATTAGATCCAACTGGAGCTGCGAGAGACAAATGGCCCAAGAAAGACAATTGGTGCATTTGAATATCAGACAGACAAACAGCAGAAGAGCAGAGTGTGCCCGTCATAGGTAAATAACATGAGTGTGTGTGTGCGTGGTCATTTTAAATGCAGTTCCAATAATGTATGAGTTTGTGTGGAGTGTCCACATAGCTCTCCCATGTGCTCATGCGGCACATCCTTACAAAGCAGTGGGCTGCTCAATGGGCCATGTGAAGGCAGACAGAATGGAATTAACTGTTAATGGGCTCGTTCTGACACATGAGATTGAGAGTCTGCGTGGTGCATGCTGTCTAATCCTTTCTGGATGAAAAAAAATCCAATTAAAGTGTTGACCTTCATATCTTAATATGCCCTTGTGGGCTGGAGGATCCTGTGCAGGGTAAACAACCGCGCTGCTGCAGTCACGGCCAACAGGGAGTTTCTCTATGTCTGTGCTGTGGCATCAAAAATCATATTACACAATTTAAAAGGTTTATATAAATCACGAGCAGTTTAGTATTTGAGGCGACACACAGTGAAGAACTATTGGTGTAATTGCATCCTGGCGTTGTATATGCGTTTCGACTCTGCTGGCCCTATTACACAGTGAATAATCATTTGAATGGCTGCCATGCGGTGCAGCTTCCAAATAAACCGCGGCGGCCTCTCCTTCTCCTGGAGCTATTGTGCACTTGAACAGGATGACCTTGTATGATTTATGTATTAGCCAGTCAGACTGCCGACATGTATTGAGAGCAAAAAGATTGCCGCTCTCTTTGTATTTAAGTTTCGCGGCTGCTGATTTCCCTTTCAATATCTCTCCCATTCAGCAGCAAAAAAAAAAGATGATTTTCCTCAGAAGCAGCGATAAAGTAAAACACTTAGACAATTAGAAGCGTAGTTCCCCCGTGAAAACATAAAAGTGCAGACGGATGATTGAGGATTAAATAGGAATGAGAATCAAAAGAAAATAACTCGTGGAGCACTGCATTGCTGCACTTTACTGGAAGTGACGGTTTTTCTAAGTCATAATCTTGATGGGAGTGCCTTTGGCTCAGGAAGTAAAGCGACTAATCACAGAGCTGGCAGTGGCTGATGCAGTCAGAGTATTTTAACAGTCAAGGTTGTGCTGCTCTTTCAAAGGCTTTAACAATGCAGCATATTTTTGGGAGATTTCAAGTAAAACCTCTGAAATGCACAGGCCAGTGGAATAAAGGTGACACAATGGAAACACACCCATGTAAAATGTCCGTATTAATTTCATCTACTGTTGTATTTATCTTGCGCATTATAAGGATTCTATTGAGCCTCAATGCTTTTTATTAATTGCATGACGGAGAAGAAAAGAAAAGCCCAGAGCAAAGTTGTGCACACAATATTCAAAGCTTTACAAGCTTTAATGTCAGTCTTGTTTCTTTGAACTCACAGATATCCTCAGGCTGGTGCCGTAGTTATGCTAAGCGATATCTCCATATGTCAGGCTCAGTTGCTCCATAGCAGGATGACTGGAGTTTGCATATTTCCTGCTTCCCCTGTGGATGTGCTGATGTTTCTGTAGGAGAACCGGACAGTGTGGCAGGCCCTATAGAGTCAAGACGCTGTCGGCGCCACTGCGACATAACCATGAAACAACAGGCATCTGGCTGACAACATGTTGTCTTTGAATTGCTTTCAGAGAATGAATGGTTTCTTTTCAGGGCTTGATACTTCAATGTACAAGCTTTACATATGCAAATGTGTGTCATTAATTGTTGACAGATAGGCTGAGTGGATTACTGTTTCAAGGACTGATGCACGTGATACACCAAGGAGGTTATGTTTTCAACCTTGTCTGTTTGTTTCATCGATTGTAAACAAGATTACACAAACACAACTAATTTCCATGAAACTTGGTGGTATGGGTCAGGGAGGAAACCTTCAAATTTTGTTTGGGATCTAGGATTTCTTTTTACTTTCTGTGACACTGGGAGTTTGGATGTTTTTTAAGCAATTTCCTTAAATGGATCTTACTGAAAAAATATTTTTTTGGAACTGATATTTATGAGCGTGTTAAATTTAGTGCCGCTTGATTGAATTTAAGGGGACTGCTTGGCCTTGGTGGATATTTTTCATTTCTGAGACTTTCTCAACTGATGGCTAATTTATTTCCACTGTTTTGTTTTCAGTTCAATTTTCAAGTCTGCTTCTTTGTGGCTTGGTTGGTTGGTTTCTAAGCAGGTTAACACACAGATCACTGGACAGATTACCATTACAGCTGGTGGAAGGATGCAGTATGGGATCAAGGAAAAAAACGATTAGGTGCATTTGCTGCAGATCCATCAGGGGGCGGATCCAGAAATTGTTTTTAAAGTCTTGAACATTTTGAGATAAGGTGTTTCTCTTCACATTTTGGTTGATGTTCAGAGGACTTATATTTATGAGTGTGTAAAATTTGGTGCAGAATGTGGTTTCATAAGGAGACTGAATCAAAAGCATTAAACAAATTGTCTGTCTGCCACCGGTGGAATATATTAGCATATTGCTATTTTGAGCACTTAGCACACTTAGATTTAGCGCCATCATGTTGCTACCTGTCTCTGTGGAGATTTTATTCCTATTCCTGGCTTTGCCTCAACTTCTCCGAAAAGAAAAGAGAAAGAGGGAAAGGAGGTGAAAAAGGAGAGATGGAGCGAGAGATCACCCTGAGCAAATGTCAAAACAAGGGAAGAGAATACTGAACGTTACACACATTGGGGCTGTATGTTAATCATACTTGTGTGTGTCTGTGTGTGCATCAGTTTCTCATCTTGATGATCTGAGGTTTTTGAAATGCTCCGTCATATGGGCCATGCGTAGGTGTGTGTTTGAATACACACACACACACAGAGCTTGTGCTGCTGTGTCTCCCTCAGGATGCTGCAGATGTAGTGCGTGTGCGTGCCCACGTAGGAGTGTGTGGCATCGTGGCATTTTGCAAATTAGAAAGACATGTCGCCGGGTGAAATCCAATTAGGGGATACTGTCAGCATGCAGTGGTGTTGACATGATATGCATGTTATTCTAATTTGGTCGTCGAAAACAGATTATCACTGGGGTTTTTCTCAGGAGCCTCTGCTGTTTTAGAGGCACCCTGATTTTACACCACCTCCTCTGTGTTGTAGTGATTTCCACTGTGTTTCTGTTCTCTGCTCTGCAGGAGAGGGAGCTGATGCCAGAGGAGCTGGATGGTAAGATGCAGTGGGCGTAACTATGATGCAAACACATGATAGATGACGAGTGAACAGATGCACAGCCTCGACATTTGCATTGATATTTCTCACTGTTGAGCGTAACTCTCTCAGATTTGCCTTGAAATACTCTTTGCAAATGACTCACAGCTGCAAGATAAATTAAAAAAACAAAAAACTCACTGTTCTCAAGAGGCGGCTACAGCTCCGTCTGCTGGAGTCAACAACTTAGAGATAAGTTCATTCTGCCGAAAGCATCGCTATCAGTGACTGTGCACACTGTGTGTGTCAGAAATTGCTGTAATTTGTTTGTGTGTCTGTCAGAGCTGCAGGAGGCCTTTAAGGAATTTGACTATGACGCGGACGGCTTCATCCATTACAAAGACATCGCCGACTGCATGAGGACCATGGGCTACATGCCTACGGAGATGGAGATCATCGAGATCATCCAGCAAATCAAGATGAAATGTGTGTATCTCTCTGTCTGCCTATATGTTTGCATGGTTTTCATTTCTTCCTCTGTGGCTAAAGCGTATGTGCATGACTGATGGGTCTTTCTGAGGTGAGCAGGTGTGAAGCGTGAGTAATGTGTCTGTGAGTGTAACACAAACACACGTGTGTGCTGGTGATCGTGCACGTTCGCTCCGATAGGAAACTGGGAGGAGCTAATGTTTGTCTTTGCGGTTGGGGACATATGAGACGTATTAGCAGCGTGATTAATGACCCTCATGTTGCACGTGCAGGGGTGTAAGAGTGTGAGTCTGCATATAGAAGTGTGTGTTTAGTCGAGACCTGACTTTCGTCTCTCTGCTCTCTAAGAGGGCATGTTTGTCTTTGCTCTCTCTTCTGGATGATCTCATAAAGACTGGTGTGTGGGGTTTGTGGATAAAGTCAAGCTGAATCTTGACAGCATTGATCTCTGGACATCTGCCATTCAAGCTGTGAGATCCTGTGCCTGTGACACCTACACGTTGTCAGTTCAGGACCTGCAACTCTTACCATGCCTGCAGGTTTCTGCCAAGACTTTACAGAAACCTCTAAGGATCCCAAGTGTGACGTCCTGAAATATCCTAATTTCAAATCGTGGTGAGACTGGAGGCAAATGGAGTCATCTGCAGCTCATCCTGTCCACACGCTGAACTGTCGTTGGGCGAGGCGCTGAACTCTAAATGGCTCTCGATGGACAGAGCAGCACCTTGCACGGTTCACCGCCTCTGGGCTGTGTGTGTGTGTGTGTGTGTGAATAGGTTAATCACAGGTAAATTGCAGAGCGCTGGGCGAATGCAGCCATTTAATGAGTCAATCCAGTGGAGTTCGCTCCAAGTGGAGCCTGAATCATGCACACACAGTGAATTTGCATCCAGACAATATGAGATGTGTACAGTGAGAGGTAAAACACACTTTAAACTTCAGACCAAATGAGACGGGGAGTTACTGCCTCTGCCCTAACAGACTGAACTCAATAGCATTTCGTCCTTGAGTAAACTCACTCTGTAAATCACGTTCTCTCTTCCCCTTTGAGAAAATAATCTGAGATCATAAGGGATACATTTGATATACTTAGGTATGCATGATGCGTGACGCCGTCCCCTTTTTCTGCATATTGATTTATTGGACAACCATTAGTTATCCAGAGTAGATGGAGACCATGCTTCGGTACAGCTGATGAAATCTTTGCGCAAAGCAGTAACATCAGCATTCGATCATTAGTGTGAACATTAGGACTTGGTTCATCAGGATAAACAGCTGTTGGTGCAGATTTTCCAGTCCGACATCATTAAATCATGGCAGAGGAGAGAGCAACGAGATGATTAAAACAGCATCCGTCAAACCTAAACTGTTAAAAGCTAGATCATGTTTACTTTTCACTATTTACATGTCATGTGTTTATTTCACAAGCGTTACAACGTCTCCTCACTGCTCCGCACAGATCAGATTCGGTTTGTTTGAGCTGCAGATTGTGATGTTGTGACTGCTGCAAAGGATCATGGGAGAGGTTTGATGAGGGCAATGTCTTCTTGGGTCTGGAGGTTCTCTTCTTCAAAATTGCTGCTGTTGTCCTTGGTTTTCAATAACATTTGTTAGAAAAATGCTGCTCATAGCGAAACGCTCATACATGGATAACTCACAGTGTCGGTAAGTAAAGCCAAATATGATCAGGCTGCATCAGAGATAAGTAATCCTTACATTAAAATGGGATTTGTTAATTAAGCCCTTTAATTAGGGATGTGTAGATACTGTACGTGGTTTATGATAATCAGCTCGCATTGTGTTATCGCAGAGACGTACGTGTATGTGCCTGCTCAGAATCACACAAACACTTGTAACCTAGCATCCAGGCCCCAGACAATCAAACTGATAATGAGGAAAATATTGGGCTCTGGCTCCACGGGGTAGCTTAACCAGAACACAGCAGCATCCCAGTGGGTCGAGCCAGTGAATTTCCCCCCCCGCTCGGATCCTGGAGGAGCGGCGTGCAGCTGCTTCCTGTCCCGGCAGCTGCTTAATTACATTCACCCGCTGTCCCAGGTGTAAATAATCTCCTGATTAGACGGTCACGATGACGCCGAGCGAGAGGCGTCGCCATGCCGACGTCACGTCAACTTCCCGTAAACGTCCACATCCGACGATTAGCGGCGGCAAAGTGGGACCGAGCACCAGCACAACACAACACAACACAACACACACAACACAGAGGCGGTGGTCTAGTGGCAGAAACTTGGACTATGGGCAGAAAAGGTCTCTGGTTCGACTCCACGGAGAAAAAACAAAAAGACGAGAGGGTTCTCCCTACCCTGTGCATGTGTTTGGGACAAATAATCTTAATCTTTATCTTAACAACACAACACTGCATTAAAGGCTCAATATCTCATTGGGATTTTAACACTTGATGCAATGTTACACCTAAACTACTTTGAGTTGACCTACTTTAATTTAAGTTGCATTAATACAAACTGAAATCAGTCGGATCATTAAGTAGATCTGATGTAAAGCAATTGTGTTGAAATTACTTTTTTGCTTTAATTTGATCAACCAGATTCATGTTTTGTTACCAAAAGAACCATTTTTAAGTTGGTCTTTGACACTTTAGATTGAAGCTTTATATGCTATATCTAAAGATGAAAAATATGACAATTCTTCATTAGATTGTCTAAAACTGCAATTTGCTGCGAAACATGAACAAAACTTAAAAACGATTTGTGCCTGATTTGGATCAGGTTGATCTTCATCAGCAATAGAGGTGAAGACATCAACTCCCATGATCCCACGCTGCTTCACGACTTTTGTATTTATTTTGATTTAGAGACCCCTATTGGCCAAAATTACATATTTCGCGTATAAGTGCAAAACAGTGAGATGATTACGTAGGTCTGACTTAAAGCAAGGTAATACAAGTTAACAAAGTTAACAGTTAACTTTGTGAGTTGTCACCAATCGTTTGAAGTTGGTCCAACAATTTACTATAGTTAAGCTTTAAATGATATAACTTACATTAATACCTAGCACAAACATGTGATGAATCTCTACCTTAAAGGGAAACCATAAGAGAAGTGGTTGTAACTATTATTCATATTTGATGATATTTTTGTGCTCTTGTGAAATATGAATTATTCATCAGCTCACTGATGCCTTAATTTGACCAATAAGGTGTCTTGGGCTTTAGATCCTCCTTTATTAATCTCTCTGGTGTAATCCCCATAGAGCCATTAATACCATGAAACTCCGTCTTTCATTCCATAACCGGCATCCCACTTTCAATTTGAAAAAAATAATAATCTGCTCAGACTGTTGGGAGAATTTCTCTTCTCCGTGAATATGAAGTGACCCACTTAAGGCACAGAAATTCTTCAAGGCGATGTCAGGAATCCCCCACAGGCCGCTGCTCCGCAAGGATAAAGACCATCTGCCAAAATATACTGTATATACCTTACCTTGAGTCAAGTGTGAACTTTAACTAACTCAAAAAATCCCACAACCTCCAGAGGTCGTGTTTTATTTCAGAATGAGTGAGCTGCCATTGTAAGTAGATGAAAATTAAAGACTTTAGTTTCAGCCGAGCTGGCCACAGTTTGATTCTCCTTCTCAGGAGACTTGATTCTCAGAGTACTGATTAGGTTTATTGAGCCACGTGGCTCCTGCGTCGTCTTTCTCATCCACATCCACATAATGAAAACAGACCGAGGCTTATTGGTGGACAAAGTATCAAGTAAGCCTGCCTTTTGTCAAACTAATAACATGAGCCTTCCCATTGTATCTGTCTGTTTTGATAATTACCATGGGGATCAAACACAACACAACTGCCTCTAACTGGGTTGAAGGAACCACAGTGAACGCACATTGTAGCGTCATGCATTGACGACATAAAAGTTAAACTCATTGTTTATTAGACACTAAACTCACCATTAAGACTCATATATAGTGCCTTTACATGTGAAAAGAGAAAGGTCATCTTCAAGCGATTTGACCACCACTGTCCCGTCCATCCGTCCTTACGTTGCTATGGTTGATAAGCAACATCCACTAGATGGCAGCGCAGAGTAAAGAGTTTCTGAAATATCGTCCTAATTGAACTATTGGCAACACTGCCCCCCTGTGATTTCTGGTGGTAATGCTCTATTTCGTCTGTTTCGGCCATATCCGTAGACCTTCAGAGGACGTGCACGGATATGAATAAAAATCTAATGTTGAGCAAAAAGAAGCTTTAAAGATGCATATAATGTTTGTTTTTCTGATTAGTGCACACAGTGGTCAGAAATTCACAATACTCTTATCAACCTAAAATTGGAGGCAAAGACTATAAAGCTTACATGTTATTTTATTCAAAGATTTATTTATAACCCAACAATTCTTTCAAATGGTTCCTTCCAACTGTGAAACTTGAGTTCTAGGCCACAAATGAACAGTTTTGCTTCAACGTCTGTGCTCTAATAACCGTAGTTTCCACAGCAGGAGACAGTTTAAAGAGAAGAAGCTCAGATTAACACATAGAGCAGAATCTGCCCTGCTTCAAGAGACAGACAGACTAAGTTAGTGAGCTTGCAGGGGAACACAGTGGAGCTGTCAGGGAGCCAGATCTCTTCCTCGGGAGAGTCCACACATAGACACACACTTTTTTAATGCTAATGTTTTCTCACGTGTACTGCATGGGTAGAGAGACTGCATCCACACAGGCTGCCACTCGATAGTCATCCTGTGCATACGTGCCTCAGCATCCACTTGTGTGTCTTCCTGCAGGGGGTGGACACGTCGACTTTGATGACTTCTGCTCGCTGATGGGGCCGAGGATGTTGGCCGAGACCGCTCACATGGTCGGAATGAAGGAGCTGCGCTGTGCCTTCAAACAGGTACCAGGTCCCCAGCTAGAAAAACTCTAACTTCAAGCAAGGCGGCTGCGGCCTCGTGCCTTGACAGGACTTTGAAGTGTGCTACAGGGCCTTTCCTCAGAGGATGCCACAAGTGTATGGCTCTCACTTGTAAACAAGTCTGAGGGAAGAAAGCTCGCTGAGAATAAATGCAAAAGAAAAGTTTTAAGAGGATTCAAGTTTAAGATTGATGAGGGTTTTATTTATGCTACATCCTGCAAGCTAAAGAGACGACATTCATCTAGATTTTATACTTTAACATTTTCCGCTCATTGGTTATGTCCACTCAATATGAAATTGTGTGTTGCCTCATTGGTTTGGAGGAAATATCTATTGAGTTTCTCTCTCTGACATCAGTACAGCGGAAGGTACACGGCGTGATTTGATTATCCCCCAGAGCCGGGCCCCGGTGTTCTTTACAGTCTCTAAACAACTGCGGTGATGAAGCTATTTATAAGCTTCAGCTTCACACACCTGGGCTCACTTATTGAACACATTACAGTACGATAGGATTTCAATGGCTTCCACAAACACAAAACTATTCCTAATGATCACATCGAAAACACAATCCAGTGCACATTATTTGATCTATGTCACAACTTTGGGCATTTAGTTTGACATTTTTTGGCTGCCATGGAAAGCAAGGTGTGTGGATCAGGTGCAGGAGTGAGGTTGTTTTTGTCATGAGAGCTTCTGCAGATATTCAAACCTGTATTTATCAGTTATAGCATTTAAATGTACATCGAGCCCCAACTCGGCCACCACACAGTCAAAGATAGACAGTTTAATTGTTGTAGTGTTGCTTTGTACCATATTGCATTCTATAATTTCCTGCCCTGGGTTTGCAGATGCTAATTATCTATAAAGCTAACTCTGACCAAACAGCTGAGATGTGCGTGAACAGATTGATCCAATTGATATACACACTTCATCAATCACAAGTCAGATCAGCAAATGACTAATTCAAACCAAACCTTACCTGAAAGTTAAACACAAACATCAGTGCGACAGAAACCATTTTTGAGAATTATACATTTGATGTGACTTTTTGGTTTGGTCCACGTCCCATCCACCAACATGCAGGAGGTGCGATACAGCAGCGAGCCAGCAGGCGGCGATTGAGACACTTTGGCTTGGAGCTGTCATGTCGTTCATCTTTATTCACAGTGTGTGTGCATGGCCTCCGATAACCAAACCAAACTAAACTAACAGTGGTTGGAGCTCATGAGCTAATTATGTCAGTTAATAACCAACCTATGTCTCATCCTGTGCTGCACTTGTGTGACAGTCACCTCTGCAATCACCACTAATCTCTATCTGAACTACCCCAACTGATAAATGAGTCAAAGCAAGACACTAAATAATCATTAACCGGCAGGAAGAGGTTTTTAAAAGCTGACCTCTCTTCATGGAACAGACACGTAACAGTTCTTTCACTGCGTCCTCTCTTTTCAGAATCGAAAGTTTCTCCTTCACACATGCGTCATCATCATTTCCTGAATAATGCTGTCAAAGGCCAGAAATGCACCATTCTGGTGTTTGGATTCTTTTGTGAGGAATTATGAATCACTTCTGAACTCCGCTACTTCTGAAAAGAAACTTCATAGCTGGAAAAATACAAAAATATTTCTCAACTCAGCCTCACAGCCACTTCAAGAGTCTTCCTCCTCAACCTGTGAACCCCCATATGCAGACTCAAGCGGTTTTCAGCCTTCCCTCTTCCTCGTGCAACCATGTTAACTACACTGTATGAATGTGAAACTACTTTGTGTTTGAAGTTTTCTGTCTTCTTCCTTTCTCTCCCTCTTTGTCTTCCATCTCCATCATCCTGAATTAAGTGTGTCCGCTCCCTATTAACCCGGAGACGTGTATTGTGTCACGTATGATTTTCTCCACCTTTGATTCCGTCTATTTGAATCTGCCTCGCTCACCGCATGTTCATGCCCCCGACCCCCCCCCCGAACCTGACACTTTGCAGTTCGACTGTGACGGCGATGGAAAGATCACGTGTGATGAGCTGAAGGAGGGCATGAAGACCCTGCTGGGGGAGAAGCTGAAGAAAGGTGAGCTGGAGGAGATCCTCGGCGACATTGACCTCAACAAAGACGGCAACATTGATTTTGACGGTGAGTAGTTACGGACCTTGGGGAGGAAGCATATCTGGGGGGGGGGGGACTTCTTCTTTCATTAATGGAGATATAAGATGCATTTTCAGTTTTTCTCTTTCCTCCGGTGTACTATGTTTGTTTTTATATGTGCAAGGACTGCAAAAAAGAATTATTTCCAGGGTGTCCCTGTTCCTGAAGCGTCTCATCAGTTGTCCAGACGATTCTTCCAGGGAAATGTGCACATTTGATGATTATGTAACTTTGCATAATGCACGCCCAGCGGCTAGTCTGGCCCGCCCCCTAAACAAAGTTAAAGTGACAGGCTGACATTTCTAACACATGCTGGAAGCGGTTGACCAATCACAAGAGAGCGGGCCAGCTGGCCAATCAGAGCAGACTGCTCTTTATAAGAAGGAGGGGCCTTAAAGAGACAGGAGCTAAAACCAAGCGTTTTCCTACAGAGGCTGAAAGGAGGAGCTGCAGCAATGGACAGTTTCAGGGGAGTGAGCATGAAAGCATGTACACGTTTCTAATAAATAACACTAAATAAAAATATGAACCTGAATGTAAGCATTATATGTCACCTTTTAACATAATAGTGGTGTTGGTGGTTCGGAACCAATGTTAACCAAGTCAGAAGCAGATTCAGATTCAGAATTATTTTTATTGCCACTTATATTTGCATATATTTGAATTTGCCATGGTGTGGTTGGTGCACTGTACATATAAACAAAAACAACAAAACAACAATATACACAGTAAGAAACAACAAGTAATACCGAATTAGAGTTAGGTCAGAGGGGAGGGTGAGCAGATCAATTGTTGTTACCAAAGTGAAGACTTGATTTCAGTGTCAGTTCAAGTGTCAATAGGATTAACACAGAAAGCATTGATCCTGAGCGTGGGAACATTTAGGTCTATTCAGCATTTGTGTTTCTGCTGCTGCTGTGTATACTCATGTACTGATCGCTTCTTCAGTGAACTCACATAATTAACATTCATTCAACATACCTTCTCTTGGTGATATTACATGGCTTAGGTATTGGATAGAAACCCTATCATTTGCTTATGCAAGCGAAGTTATACAAAAAAAATAGAAATCTAAGCCACCAAAACATGGGTCATTTAAATATAAGAAAATAACATTGAAGAAATACTAACATAGTTTTACGTATTAAACACTCAGTAGAACACGGACCTAAGCCAAGGCTAAACATCCTACACATAATCTAGTTCTTATAATAGAAATGTAAAAGGAGAAAGGAATTGGTGCTATCACCTCAATCATTCATTTGTCAGTTAAAAAATCCTTGTTCTATCAATCTGCATCCGGACCAGAATGTAACAGATTCTTCCCAGACCGAGGTCCCATCCCTCCACCAAGTTCAATGGAAATCAGTCAAGCCATTTCAACATAATCCAACTATCAAATAAACCGACAAATAATAAAGATGACTTCCTCGATGGAGGCTATTAACAGCGTCCAGTACCATACAGCGACATCCAGTTTCCATTCGTAGTGGGAACATGTCGAGTTTGGCGTCAAAGGTGACAATAAAGGTTTGTAACCAGCCGTGTAGGAGAGAGAGAGAGAGAGCAGCCCAGAGGAGGAGAAGAGCGGAGGGGTCAGAGAAACAGTTGATGAGGACGAGAGCAGGAGGAGCAAATGAGTCAAAATGAGTCAGGCAGAGAGAGAGAGGGTTGAGTCAAGGTGGGCAGGTCGAACGGGCCAATCCAATCTAATCAGCAGTGCATTAAGCCAATCAATACATATGCCTGGACATCTGTCACATTATATACACACACACACGCACACACACACACATGGTTAACGGACTTTGCAGAAATTACATTGCCACATGTTACCTCACAATAAACAATACAACGGTGCACAATCAAACACACACTTTCCAGCTGTGCACGTGTGCCATCAACACCACTTGGATGTGCACAGGGCTACAGGCTTCCACACACACACACACACACACACACACACACACACACACACACACACACACACACTCACAGCTTGGAGGTGTTATCCTGTTTGTCTTGTCTCAGCAGCCCAATCAATTGCAATTATTGGAAACATATGAATAGGCGTGTCACTCCCTGAGGGGATCAATAACCAAGTGCTCCTCATTCTCATCAATTACCCCCCAGGGCGGCGCTCGGTGTGTCCGTCCGGTTTCAGACACGCGTGCAGAATAACCTAGAAGGCACCTGGTGAACAAGCCTCCACGGCAGGAACTAGAGCGGTGACAAAATATCCCAGTGGCAGGTCAGCCGACGAGGACAGGGCCGCTTCTTTTTATAGAAAAACGGTTAGAGAAGCACCTCCGGAGATAATGTTAGTGGGTTAATCTGGAATTAGACCGCAGTGCTCTGTGAATCGATGGATTCACACCGACAACAAGAAGTCTTTCAGAGCCAAGCGCCCCAGGAAGACAACGAGAAAAGGGAAGACGTGATTGATTGGATGGATTTAGTGAAAACTACCCTCATCGACAGCACGCATCAATATTCATTGACAAGTGAATCCATGACAATGCCATCATGGAGCTGAAACAAGCAGTAATCAAAGCGATTACAGATTTACACGAGGAGTCAAATGGCTTGTGGAACCCGGCTGTTAGCTCGTTGCAGTTGTTGACCTCCGAAATCTCCCATATGGGTTGAATCCATGTCCGGGAAACAAGTCCAAACAAAACTGACACGTTTACTTTATCTACATAATTAAAATGTTCTCCTTTTTATACCTCCACCGTTGCATCCCATCACAAGCTGTGTTTTGTTTCCACTTCTGCGTCATGAGGCCTGACAACAGTGTGGCTGCATCCTGTGCTGTCCTTTATGGTATTATTAGAGTGTCATTAGTGCTTATCAGTGTTTCTGCTGCTGTCTCCGTCTCCCTCTGCAGAGTTTGTTATGATGCTTTCTGCACGATGAGCCCTGACGGAAGAAGACGGAGAGAACAGAGCAGGATTCCCCAGCTGAACCGTCTCCACTGGCTCCTTCCTGCTGCTGTGATTCATCTACATCCCAAATGTCTGACTGTAAAATATATATATTTATATGTGTCTGTATATATGTATTATATATGTGTTTATATTTTCATCATAAAAGTTGTGGTTGATTAAGTGCAGAGGGTAAAGGGTGAGTTATGAAACACATCACTGGGAGTAACACTCATGCTGCACTGTCGCCTCCTTGTGGCGGAGACATGTACAGACTTTAGTACATTGTTCGCTGTCCACAGGTAGGGTCAAGTCATATCACATCTACATTTATATTGTATATCAATGAAGTGTAAGACCCTGAAAACATAATGTCTCGCTCAGCGTGTTAGGTGTGATTGGCGTTTTCTGGAAGCCGGTGAAAGGAGAACTCTTTGCAGAACTTATGCAGAAGATTTTAATGTAGACTTGATGCATCAAGGAGACCAGAGGGTGAAACCAAAAACAGAGTACAATGAGCAATTGTCCCCCTCATGTCTGAAGATGCCTCACACAGCATCTGCATATATGTCCCTCTACAATGTCACTCTCTATATTACATGTAGGTGTTTGCATCCTATTGGACAGCTGAGCCTAAAGGATGCATAACTAAATCACATTGTGTCCTCACATCTTGCTACTGATGAAATATGCAAAAGAGTTGGAGTTGGTGCCTCTCTGTCTGCGGCACCTGAATTAGATATTAACAATCCATGAGCTACGACGTACTGCTGGTTGGCCCTTTATCTAAAACCTGACCTTGGCTATTGCTTGGAAAGAGAAGGTGTCGTCACACAGATGTATTGTGTTACGATGGTCAAAAGTTCCTTCACAATAGGGTCATAAATAGGATGCTATTCTCTGCCCCTAGTTATAACTGTTCGGGTTTATTTGAGCTGTAAACGTGTTGTTTGTCTGCCTCTTGGGTTATTTGGTGAGATGTTGCTGTGAGGTACAAAAGCTCCTCGTTCACACTGCGTAGGGTCCAGTTCTTAACGTCATTAATTCCACAAGATGTCGGAACCTTTCCTCACAAGGCTCAAGGTCGGACAATGTGCGGGAGACTCATGAATTTGAGCTTAAGATAAGAAGAAATAAGAAGTTTTAAAGTAGGAATAAAACACTGTGGCAGCCTCACGTGAACTGGCTGAGTTCCAGCAGCTTATATCGTGCACCCGGACCAGGTGAAGTGAGCCCACTGTCGGAGAGGCCTGTCACAACACGGCTGCATAACTTCACTTCTGCAGATTTGTCAGCTGCGCTCTGCTACAAAGGTTTTCCCCTGGAGGTGGTGTCCCCGGGGAGCAGTGAACCGACTGACTACTGTCGTGTTTACGAAACATGACCGGATCCTTTTGCCTTGTGACAGTGGTGGAATGTAACAAAGTACATGTACTACATTTTTGATGTATCTGTACTGAACTGAGGCTATAAGTAGATTCATATTTTTGACTTCATCACTTGGATCAGGAAGTATCTGCACTCTCGACTCCACATGTTACATGTTACACAGGCAGCTTTGGCTCAGGAGGCAGAGCGAGTCATCCGCTTACCAGAAGGCCGGTGGTTTGATTCTGTGTGTCAGAGTGTCCTTGAGCAAGACACTGAACCCAAATTGCCCCTCGCTAACCATTAGATTGTTAACTGGGTCCATTGAGGGATCCTCTTAGTCAGCACCAACACTCTGACTGGCAGTGGTGTTCAAACAGTGACTTACCGCCAGGAAAACCTTGCACTCAAATTACCCCAACAGAACCCTGGACTGTGGATTTGAGGTAATAGGTTCATGCTGTTGTTGCCCAAAGATTCTGACCCAAACATCTGCAGCCTCAGCAGAGATCGAGATTCATCACATCAACTTACGTTTTATTCCAAGTCTTTAAACTGTCCAGCCCTCGTGACTCTGTACCTTTGCAGCGTCAGATTTCCGATTGAGGGATACTGGATGATTTTACGTATCAGTCGGATTAAAAATTCTCAGACTGTTGAGCGATCAATTACCTGGAGATCCTCTAGTTTATGGAAATACTCAAACCAGCCTGCAGGGAACCATCATCCCATCTTTTTTACCCTCACTGATTGTTTGATGTGTACATGAACTGAAGCCCCTGACCTGATCCTGCAGTATCCTATGTGTTGCACTGCTGCTAAATAGCTGATTGAATGAATAAGCAGGTGACCGGTGACGATCAACTGCACCAAATATTACGCACTCAAAAAAAAGGAGTTATGCCAGATATTTTTCGTCAACATCCATGAATCATACTCTGGGAAAACTGGGGAATGTTTAAAAAAGTGAAAAACAATACAAACTCCAGGATTCACAGCAAGATTTGACAGGTTCTTCCCTCAAACATACTGCATCCTTCCACTAAGTTTAATTTGTTTAGGTATTCTTTCTTCTTACAAACAAAATCAAGAGGGATGAAACTGCACACTCCTCGGCCGAGGGAACATCAAACAACCGAGGCATGCGTTTGAAAAAAGAGGTGCATTTATTTTTGAAAATCGATAACTTAAAAACATCGGAGCAAAAAAGCAAGTTCTGTCCAAAAAGCTGACATACATACAGCAGCCTTCATTCTTTTCTCTTTATACACATTGTGAACACATAGTGCCTCAAACTTACGGAGAAAGGGTTAAAAAGGAAATGCAATTTAAATATACCATGGCAAAAAGGAATGGTAACCAAGCCAACGGACTGTGTTATTGAAGTCACAATGCAGAATGTTGTAAGGCAAGCGCAGTTCCCCCCCGACCGCAGCACTGCAGGTTCTCTCCTCCGGGCGGACAGAGCAGCTTTCAATGAAGAGTTATGTATAACTACTGGTGGTCTACATGTGGTTATTGTCTTATTTTTGTTTTGTTGTTATAGAACTTCACTTACAAACACATGGTACAGATATATTTAACTTATAAATTAATTCAGTTTAAGTTAATTCAATGGGAAAATAATCTTTGTAATTTTTAGGAGAAAATTATACACGACAGAAAGACTAAACTCTGTTAGACTTTCATTGTAAACCCTCACACTCCAGCAGGATCTTTCTGAGGTCCCCGACTAACACATCGTTTGGAAGAAAGTGTCTTAAAGTTAACTGTGAGGAGGAAGAAAAGCATGAAGATGAGATTTCAGGATCGAGTTGGTTCCTCCTGAAATCAAATCCGGCCAGGAGGCGCAAAACGGCCAATCTCCCCATGACAACTGTGATGGCAGATTTTATATTTAGTTATGTTTCATGCAAGGAATGACTGTTATAGATGGGAATGTTATTCTGATATGTATTTCTGTGTGTTTAAGACTGAAAACATGTGGGGTCAGCTTGGAAGACTCAGATGTGTATTCGTTGGAGATTCCTTTGTGCCTCTGATGAAACAAAAGGTCTTAACAGCAGGGTCCATCCTACTGTCTGCGATAGAGTGCATAGGTGTTACAGTCAGAGACAGGGGTCTCTGGGAAAACAGGTTTTAACACTTGGAGTCTAAGCAGATGCCTGATGTTGATGTGTAGTGAGACCTTCGAAGGGGTCCTTCATTCAGATTGGAGGTGACCAAATCTAAGCCTGAAGACAACACGCAGAGAGCTGATTGGATAAACATTCTACCTCTTTGAAAGGAGGGACTTATTTAGTATAAATCAAATGTGATTCCATTGTTCTGTGCCATTGACCCCAGTCTGACTAAGTGACAGGGTGCTCTGGTCCCTAGCTGCAGCTAGGTAGAATTGTATGAACCAGAATTGATAATTGTCTTTGCTGTGAAATGTAATAAAATGTGCCATTACATTTGGCGTTGTCGGCAGGATCACTCATGTGAGAGGACGTTCTGGATCTCAAAGCTGAAGGTAAATAGTGCACAAAAGAGTCTAAAAGACTCTTACCTCAACCTCCCTAAACAGTTTGGAGACGTGAGGACTGGATGCTGAAGAGAAGGGATGCCCTCTCACTGAAGTGATCTATGCGGACCGAGCACGACAAGCAAACAGTTTCTTTCTGGTGAGTAAAATTCTGATTTCGAAAAATAAACTGGGTTTATAAGGATTAAGAGATTCACTCATTTGTCAAAGTGAGGAGCAGACGTGCTTACATGGCAAGGTTTTGGAAACCGGTGTAGAATCCAAGAAGCTTCAAGGTTTGGAACCAATAAAAGTTAAACTGGGTTTGACAAAGTCAGGGTTTGGAACCACTGCAAAATAAAAGTTAACTGGGTTAACAAAGTCAGGGTTTGGAACCACTGCAAAAAAAACAAGTTAACTGGGTTTAACAAAGTCAGGGTTTGGAACCACTGCAAAAAAAAAACAAAACAACAAGTTAACTGGGTTTAACAAAGTCAGGGTTTGGAACCACTGCAAAAAAAAAACAAAGCTCAACTGAGTCAAACGAAATGGATATAGATATATGGAGTGTTTATTAATTTAAACACAACTTTAAGATTGAGCTCTGACGTCGAGTTTCATGATAATTATAACTATTTTCATAAAATAGTAATAGCATTCTCAAGTATTTAGTACCTGGAGGCGTATAACTGAAGAGAAGTGTGTGTGTAGAGATTTGAATGATATTTCTCTAAAGGTATTAGGATGCACTAAGGGTATTTTTTCTCATTGTCTCTTAGGGGAGTTTTTTTTTTTTTTTTAGATTTGTTGAAGGTATAAGGTTACAATGAACGTTACACAAGTGTTGCTGGTTTGATTACGAGTGTCTGTACAAGTAACCTGTAAAATTTGATGAGACCAGTCTGAGAATTTACAGCTGACAAAGAAAAAAGAGAGGAGTGAGAGGAGTTCTTGAAATTCTCAACACTGGAACAAGGTGAGTATATGTGTTACTTTGAAATAAGACTTTACTAGTGTCATATGCTGTAACAATGATATTGCTTGAGAAAAAATGATCACTTTTCAACAGCTAGGTGGTTCAGCTAGGATACAGTATTGTTTTTTAGATGATAGACATTACTATTATAGATAGAAAGTGTTTAACTAGGAAACTCTTAGCTACATCAGTAGAAGAGGTTTTAGACTAAACTAAAGCTTTTCTCCTGAATTAGGATTTAAATGGTAATCAAGCTGATAAATGTAAACGTGAAGTGTTTTGTGACTGTTTCAGCTTCAAAGGTTTCCGCAGTGTGATAACAAAGTGGGTTACGACTGTGGGACACAGAGGAAAATCAACCCCCTTCACATTATATGCATTGACCAAAGAGATGCAAATATGCTAGAGACGAGAGTGTCAAGATTTACACTGGTTGCAGGGTTGCATGGGGTTTTGCATGTGATGGGGGGCGGAATAGACATTCATGAACTTAACTTTAACACCATTGTTTTTGCTTGACTGTGGTATTTGTGTTTTGCAAGCAGTATGCAGTTGGCCGAGAACATGAATTACGGTTTGAAGATTTGAATATTGACATTTAATATGGCTTATAGGAGCTGTAAGCAAAGTTACATAGGAACTTAAATTTTTTAGAATTTAGACTTAATACATTTAGGAATTAAGTAGTTTTGATTAACGGGAGTTTATTTGGTTGTTGATTAGTTTAAATGTGGGTCATAAAGATGATTTTGATAGTTTCATTTTGAATATGTTTCTTCATTAGGTTGGATTGACACAAGACTGGTGTCTAAGTGTCAAAAGGGAGGAGTTACATATGAAATGAAATTAGATATAGGTATATTGAGTGTACAGACAATACACACTTAATAATATTCACTAAAACTTTTTAACTTTTTAGAAGAGTTGTGTGACTTGAGTTACAAAATGAAGAGGTAAAACAATCTGGATTCCACAAGGTGAACATCCACCTCCAAATAAACAACTTGATCATTCATAAAGAGATTTGATAAAGATAAAAATTAAGTAAGTTAGGGAAATGAATAAATACTTTTTTATTTTCATTGAAATGTTTTCTATGCAAGCAGAAGTTTCCCAACATCTAAACAGGATTCTTCAGCAGTGAAGGAGTCACTGCTCGGGAGAACTTATCCATGATGGGAGAGTCTAAAAGGATGTCCACTGATAATTGTACCTAATTTGTAAGCGCAGCATTAAGGATGCTGGCAGATGAAGGAGAATCTATTGGAAATCCATGGAAAGGGAGCTGCATGCGAAGGAACCAGGAGACTGGATTGTACTGAAGGACGTGAGGAGAAAAGATTGGAAGAGGGCGTCGATGGAACGAGTGCAAGCCAAATGCCTCTCACCAGACGGATGACAAGTGAAGGTCGCTGAGAGGGCAACCTGGAGACATGCGGGCCAACGCAGGAGGATTTCGATAGCCACGGGTGGATTCTACAGGACGGATAGTGCTTTGTGCCAGTGTGTGAGCCTTCAATTGATGGGTGTTGCAATGTGAGGAAAACACATTGAAGAGGGTCACTGCTGTCACAACCGCACAGACAGGGGAACAACGACAGATGATTTGGACGACTGAGGAGCAGTTCAGGGAAAAATGGTTTCCCTACTACGGATGCTTTTATCATCGTCTTGCCACCAACATGTTAAATGTGTTACTTTGGCAGGAGGAATAATACATATACCTGAGCATCTATGGTCAGAGCAAATAGAGCTTATGTTTAACTTTCCTGATGAACTGATAGAGCCTGGAGAGCTTCATGGTAGGCGACCATGATGATAACAGACAAGATTCAACTCATTGTGTGCGAGATAAGCATTCCACAGTGTGGGAGTCTCCACAATGAATGGTTTGGAGAGCTTGTCCCATGGGGGGGCACTGTGAAGAGCACACACACAGATGAGCTGGCTCTAAGAGTTAGTTCAAGGACATTAGGAAATTAAACTTTGCATCTACAGGAAGCTCGGAAACAAGATGTTCGTCAGCTGAAGGAGAACTTCGACACATATGAAGTGTGGCACAATGAACAATTCGATAATATGGTGCATATTGTTAAATGTAAGGTAAAATGATCTATTGTCCAGAGAGAGAACAAGGACATATTCCTGATGGGTGGGAGTTAAGGGTCATGGTTTCTTTTTAATAATTGCTAAATATGTTATTGATTTGTTGAGACAGATTCTGATTTTTACAAACTGTTATATTGTTTTTTTGTTAAGACTGTGGTTACTTCCTTAACCAAGTCCATGATTGGACAAAATGTTCGATTTCTTGAAACTCATGTATCCTGGACTCTTTCTAAATATAATGATAAGATGTTATGGAGATGTTTGAGACAATAGTCTCAAAAGGGAGGATTGTGATGGCAGATTTTATATTTAGTTATGTTTCATGCAAGGAATGACTGTTATAGATGGGAATGTTATTCTGATATGTATTTCTGTGTGTTTAAGACTGAAAACATGTGGGGTCAGCTTGGAAGACTCAGATGTGTATTCGTTGGAGATTCCTTTGTGCCTCTGATGAAACAAAAGGTCTTAACAGCAGGGTCCATCCTACTGTCTGCGATAGAGTGCATAGGTGTTACAGTCAGAGACAGGGGTCTCTGGGAAAACAGGTTTTAACACTTGGAGTCTAAGCAGATGCCTGATGTTGATGTGTAGTGAGACCTTCGAAGGGGTCCTTCATTCAGATTGGAGGTGACCAAATCTAAGCCTGAAGACAACACGCAGAGAGCTGATTGGATAAACATTCTACCTCTTTGAAAGGAGGGACTTATTTAGTATAAATCAAATGTGATTCCATTGTTCTGTGCCATTGACCCCAGTCTGACTAAGTGACAGGGTGCTCTGGTCCCTAGCTGCAGCTAGGTAGAATTGTATGAACCAGAATTGATAATTGTCTTTGCTGTGAAATGTAATAAAATGTGCCATTACACAACCCAGAAGAAACTCTAAGTGGAAAAAAACTATGGAGGAAACACAGACTGTGTGGTTCTCTCAACTCAAAGGTCCAAAACCGATTGGTAAAGGCAGCAGTGGGTGGATGTGACAGAGGTGTACAAAGAAGAAAACTTGATGCTCGGAAGATTTGAATAATACTTTTATCTCGTGTTGGGACACATAAACCAGCCTGTAGTTTCACTTTGTGTTGTGTAACTTCTCCCTTGTTCCTCGAAACTTGATATCACTTTTTGAACTGTCAGCATTTAGGATTTGTTCTGCGGATTCACCTCATCCCTTCTCCATATGAGCGTAAAAGACAAAATAAAAGAAACTTCCTTTATACTGGTCTCACCAGAGATGAATCATCCTCAGTGATTTCCCTAATGGAGCTTCACTCAGGTGAATCTTAGATAAACTACTCTCTTTTTTTGTCATCACAGGATATTAAGCAAGTGGAGTACTAATGGATATTTCATTTTGTTCCTGGTTCCCCAAAGGAAAAGAACTGAGTAGATAAGTTAAGTTGGTTACAAATACTTATTTTTTACTTCTTTTTGACAATTACAGACAAATAGTGTGCATCCTTTCAAAGTGTCCCTGAGGTAGTTTGGCCATTTCTCTGATCAGAGTTCCACAGTTCAAGGAGGTCTCAGCTTTGCCATTAATCTCGTGTGAGATTAACACAAATAAGAGTAAAATTAGGGAGTTACAGCCGCAAACAAAAAAGCTTTGAGGGATCAGATGAGCTGTAGAAATTCAGATTGCTTAAAAGGTTGTAAAATAGTCCAAAGGATGTTTTATTCTGGTGGCGAGAAGAGGAAGCTCTAGTTGTTAGGGATGCTCTGTAGATATGTCAGGATGTGCTGGATCTTCACCAGGCGTTCTTTGAGGCTCGTCATGGAGAGGACAGAGAGTTGGTAACGCGGGTCGATGGGCAGGACGGCCAGCAGCCACCAGCAGCAAGCTGGACCGTTGGGAGTTGCCTTGAAGGGAAGAGGAGAAGTATGAGATTTACACTTTCACAATAAGGAACACTTTTTAAATGCACTGGTATCAGTTCAGTACTCGGTGTCAGCTGATACGCAGAGTCCAGGTATCGTGAAGGGACTATTGAACACTTTTAAGATATTGAAATATTCTACTTGGAAAAAGTGTTGCATGCTCACACGACCCCCCAAAATCCAAATAGAGCCAAAAACATTAGTATCAGGCAGCACAGGGCATCAGCTCCCTGGACTTTCAACATATTGATTGATTCTAAATGATACCAAGCGTGCAATCAATACGTGCACAGCTCCTGTGTGATCTGCCCTTTTCCGCTGTAATATTGGAGCTTTAATGAAATTCATTTATTCCTGACATTGTTTCAAACTAAATGCACTTTGATCAGGAAACAGGTGAAATGTGACTTTCTTATAATATCTGCAGTTATCAAAGACCAGGAACAGCTTGTGAGTTCCTTCTTTCAACTGGTATAAAACTAAAGCCCTTGGAGCCACATGATTGATGGTTAAATTAGGTTCTCATTTACTATTCATAGCATTTTTAATATTCAAGTATTACATATATTCTCAGCCCTGTGACAGTCTGAGTTACACAGCTGAAAAAACCTCCCGAGCCTGAGCCACTTACAAACCGATCTTAACACTTCTTGGGTCGGAGGTGAATGATGTTTACTGGGCCGGTTTTTCCTACAGGCGACACAGGCGGTTGCCTAGGGCGCTACTCAGAGGGGGGCGCAAAAAACTCTGCCTAGCAAAAAGTAAATAAAAAACTTTTTTAATTTTTTTTGCTCGGCGCAGTTGGTATGTGGTATGGCCAAAAATATTGTATTTAATTACTTTAACAGTAATTTAAGTAGTTTCATTAGAGAAATCAATGAATGACAGCAGCTCTCAGGTGGAACGTTTGGCACGGGACCAGTTGCACCCCGTCTCTTTGGCCAGGTGCAGTCTGGATGAGGAAGTGAATGCCCCGTGTCTTTACTGCTGCTGCATCCATCCTGTCTTCTACAGGTCAGAAGTGGGTGAGAGTCACCTACGTTAGCTCCTAAAGCTTCGCTTGATCACCACGAGTGTCATTGAGACATGTTGATTTTGTTTTGATTATCTACTTAGAGTGGTAAAACTTAGAAACTCCGCTGGGCAGTGAGGGGAGACGCCCGCGCACTAGGTGGGCGGGGCTACATTCGCCTATATAGGTGTTTATTTTACCTGCTCGTCGTCTTGCAGGTGGGTCGTGATAGTATATTGTTTACTTTACATTGTGTAGTCAGGAGTGAAGCTTGCCTAGAGCGCCAAATGTGCTAGGGCCGGCCCTGGATGTTTATAAACCTGAGCTACATTTCACTCAGAGAAACATGTACTACAAGTTTATTTAAGAATTTCTCTCTGGAACAGAAATTACATAACGGCACAAAGAGGCAAAAAAAACAACTTGAGGCTCAGGCTTCTGCTTTCCTGTTGCATGTGCACGTGGGGAGAGCTGGGGATTCTCTTCATGACACTCTTCTGACGCAATAGGGCCCCGGTGGGATTAGGTATGAAGCACCCATAAAGCTCTTTAGCCTATATTGTCAAAAGGCTCTGCCTCGTGGTAGTCCTGGGAGCAGATCTGTAATCCCTTTCAGCGCTACAGGTTCCGAGCTGAGTACAGACAACAACTGTACTTGGGTATTAAAATCACTGTGGAAGGTGAATCCTTGGTAATAAAGATTTCTCTGAAAGAATCCAAAGAAGGCAAACTCATACAGTTCCTGGTATCAGGACAAAGACCCTGAAACAGGCATTCAAGATGTATTCTATTTGTTCAACTAAGATCAATATCAGCACAAATTATTGCTCCAGAGCTTCTAAAGACATGTTAGAGTAGAATTTAGAAACTACAATACAGCAATTTTTGAAATTAAGATAGAACTCTTCGGAGGATCAAAAGTGTTTCAGAGAAATCCCATTGAGCTCATCTAAACAGGGATTGGTTCAAATCATGATGATGGAAAGAGAAAGCCACTGCTTTTACCTGGATATCAGCTTCTCGCTCTGGCATGGGTCCAAAGTGCTGCAGGATCTGGTTGTGGAAGTGGACCTTGAGGTTCTGGAACCAGACGCGGGCCTGCTCGTACACTGCATCATGCAGATCAACAAGCTTCCTAAGCACAGCACTGTCCTCCACCTGACAGACAAAAGGAAGTATTCATTAATTAATACAGTTTGATGTGATAATATAGATAATACAAGAACAAGTTGCTGTGGTCCTTACCCTTATGTCTTCCAAATGTTCAATGTCCGCTGTGCTGTAGCCATCCCTCATTCCTCGGGACAGGACACGGAAGCGTTTTCCTCCGATGGTATCTACCACTGATCGCCCGTCAGGCAGGAAATGGACGCTCCTGATCATCAGCATGCAACCGTGATCTACAAAGCTGCAGCAATGAACACAGTTTTGAGTTTTGGCAGTTCTCACATAAACCATGTGTACAATATTGATGTGGTGTCTAACTGTGATAAACAAGCAGTAGATTAATGATATATTTCTAAAGGTTTGTTTAATGCGTGCGTGCTTACCCTTTCTCGGGATCATTAATACACATCCCGAACTGCTGCGTGCCCGTTTCCATGCAGCGGCGAAGCATCAGGCGGTAACGTGGCTCAAAGACATGCAGGGGACAAGGCACGGTGGGGTACGCCATGGTGCACACAAAGATAGGCACATTCTTGGTCAGGCTGTATAAAGGAAGAGAAGTAGATACACACACTGAGTCCCTCGGATTCTTCTCTACAGACACAAATGTAACACTGAACACTTCATCAGGTCAGACTGGACAAATATGGAGGTGAATGGAAAGGCTGCTCACTCAGAAAGCTCTCTTGCTTCTTCCAGATGAGTCTTGGTTCTCTCTGCATACTCCTGACTCAAATACTGTTTGATCAACTTGTCAAGGACTGCTGTCACAATGTACTTCCTACAAGCTAGATACTGGAGAGGACAGGATGCACGTTAATGATTTGTTACAGATAACTGACATTTTCTCTAGCATTTAAAAAGTTATAACAAATGAATATCTGTATACATTAGCTGCTCAGACTGTTCATTTACCTCTTTTAAACTCTCTTTGCAGAGCGGACACTGAGGTGTGTGGTCCAAGCAGCGTTCAACACAGTTTTTACAGAAGGTGTGGCCGCAGGGCGTCGTCACAGGCTCATAAAACAACCTGTATACACACAGATACAACAATCAACTGAATGTTTGGTCATTGTAAGTTGGTATTAAAGTGTGATGGTGCATTTGTTCTTACCTCATGCAGAGAGAACACTCTAAGTCATTGGGGTCCAGCAGATCCTCAGGAACACTTCTGCAGGTTTTAGATTTGGCAGAAAGTTGTTTGGAACCTAAAACCAAAGAGGAAATCATTTTACAGTTTATTTTATGGACAAAAGACATTGATATGGTGCTGATAACATCAGTCTTTATTAGAGTCCAAATTAATGATTTAGAGAAATGGAGTATACACAGCTGAATGTGCATTAATCGCTTAAAAGTTTTCGTGCAAAAAGTTGAGATTTAAATGTTCAGTAAAGCTTGACATAACTCACCATTAAAAAAAAAAATGTCAAGCTCACATGCAATATATTTTTGGGGGAAATTGAGATATCATCCACCAGGAAGACAGTGCAGTAAAAAGGCTTGGCAACTAACCTTGTTTTTTATGCTTGCTACTTCCACTGTCCACAAAATGAGGTTCAATGTCTGACACTGAGAACTTCCTCTTCAGCAGGCTCCCCTTCTCCTGGTCCCCGAGCTGAGGAGCGGAACAAACTCTCTTCAGACCCTCTTCACCACAGCTGTCGCCGTGCACTCGCAGTGAGTGAGCTCGGCTCGGGCTGGGCCGCTCCAGACTTTCCCAGCGTTTCTAGATAATGACACAAACCAAAGTTTGAAGTTCAATGAATCAATCCATCCACGCAATCTTTAGAATTATTATCAAGTGTTTAAATACCTCCTGGTGGGCCCCGCGGTGGTCCAGATGTGCAGAGGCAGCTCGGACCTGGTCTAGTCTTTGGACTGGGCTCTGTGGCTGAGCTTGAGCTTCAGACATGAGAGTTTTGCTGCGCAGATGAGGCAATGTGTTGTGCGCGGTCTCCCTCAGTCCAACCTTGACGTTCTTATCAGCCGGGGAGAGGAGATCACACAAGATCTGTAAGAACAAAAACAAACAACAGCTCAGTTAGTGAAAGCAGTACTGCTGAACCATATTTTACTTTAACAATCATAGAGCTCTGTGGTAATCTAATGGATACGGTGCAGAGCACATAGCTTCAACACTTAATGATGAAATGCTACTGAGACACAACACATATTTTGTTTGATGAAAATACATAAAGGCTTTCACTATTAAGTTTCTCGTATGTTTATTAATCTCTCAGTTAAGGCAACGAGAATGGAGGCATTTCATCCTCATTAATTACCTGCTTCCATTGCATTTCATTTTCATTACATGGCTACAGGGGAGATCTTCAAGTGTGATTAGAGGCTGCCCAAACTTGATTTAATGTTTGATTGATGAGCACCACCTATTTCCCTCACGGTCTAATGGCTGAGCTGTGTCTCTCTCTCAGGATCAGAAAATATGGGAAAATTAATAACTACAATTATCACCTCGAGGTTGGATGCTTCTAATCACCACGCTCTGTCCAGACTTGTATATGGTGCAGTGAAGACTTAGAGGAATTTTTACTAAAAACATGTATATTTTGTTATTGATAGCATATGAATGTCATTGTTCATTACATTGTGCTCAATGTAATGAAAATCCAACCAGGCTTTGCTGATAGATCCCAATCACAAGATTGGGATTCTGATCAGTTCAACTAAACGTTTGTGCCAAATCTTGAGAGACTCCCTCCAGGCATTCCTGAGAAAATTAGGTTTTTTGTATTTGTGAGAATGAGAAAACGGATTTTAGCTAGACTTTGATAATGTGACCTTTAAAAATCCAAGGGGAAATACCATCAATTTCGGACTGTTTATTAGAACACTAAAATGACTAATATAATTATGAAATATTCACAGTCACATTAGTCATGTCCTTATTCAACGATGTCTCAAAGTTAAACTGCATTGGAAATTGAATGTAACATGGTCACAAAAATCACAAAATGGATACAAAACATTGTGTTTTCTGAGAGAATATTAAGTTTGGCAGACCTGGGTCAACTGCAAATAACTGAAGTTGTTCTCACTACGATGCTTCAGTCTGTCTATCCAACGGTGCTAATGTCATTACAGGAAGTCAAAGGACTGAATCAGCTGACAGCTTATGCAATTCCATGACAGATCTTACTGGTGGAGGGAGCGTAAATTATGTACCTTCTTAAATGTAGCATAGTGCATGACTCGTCAATTAAAAGGTCTTTGTAAAATGTAAAATTGTTAAATGCTTGTCCAATTTGATCAGAACCCAACACAATTCCCTGAGCTCCACTTTAGTTATTTGCCTCTGACTGCCACAGAACGATAACATATTTTGTCTGGTTCCCATCGCACACTGATCACATCGTCAGTTCTCTCACCTTTTCCACTTGTCTTTTAGCACAGGGGAAGTCTTCGTCCACAGACAGGCAGTGGAGGAAGACTTGGAGAGACTCGTCCACTTGGCCCATGTCATGCAGCACCATGGCTTTTCTAAACAGAGCCTGTCAACACAGAAAACAGCATAAGATTAATTTTACTTGTGAATAATATTATGCTCCTTTGAAACAGCAGCAAAGAACCCATATTCATCTTCTTAAAACATATGTGAAAGTTGCATCCATTCCTGAACGCAACATTACCATGCTTGGATATAAATCACAATGAAATGACAAGAAATGAAAATGTTTTCCATTAAATACTTTGCACAACAGACTAAAGAAATCCATGGCCTCAACCCAGACATTTGGTCTCCTTTTACTGATGTAATGGTCATTAACGGTTTTGACCTTAATCCTTGCCTTCTAAGTTGTTGCCAAGAAAACGTTCTTAAATCATGACACTCTCTCACGACGAGAAGACAACTCTGTCAACATAACATCCCACATGTTATAGTAGTAACAAAGAGAATAGGTTGACTAAATATAATAAAGACATACAGTATTATATAACTTATTTGTATGTATCACATTGCCATATAACTTATCACTAATGCAATGAACTGCTGTGAAGCTGTTGGCACAGATTGCTGATGCTCTGATCTCTGCGAGTGTTGGTCCAGTCCAACTGGTTAATGTTCTCACACTGAACACTGACAAAACCAGTAATAAACTCCACCAGAACACAACAAACAGGACCACAACAAAAACATTTTTGGCTTATAAGTCAACTGCCAAGTCATGCACCCAAAGTAAAATTGTAGTTTTCCTTGGACAACAATAAATTAATCCTGTCCGAGGCTTTTGAGGGCAGCTGTCCTAAAATACCACCGCTGAACCGCAATGGAGACATAACAGGTAAAAACAATTGTACACACTTTTAATCAAGAGCAAACTACAGACGTCTGATACGATTATACACGCTTCATTATATAACGATGATTCAGAGACTATTACAAAAACGTAGAGCAATTGAATCCGACATGGTGTCATCATAACTTGCAATAAAATGTTATGTTATTCTAAATGTATGTTATATTGTAAACAGGAATCAATTGTACGTAACTTATATAACTATGTCTACTAAACGCTACTAATGTTATTACAGGCAGTCACAGGACAGAGTCTGCTGACAGCTTATGTAAATCCAAGACGGGTGATCCTGATGGAAAGAATGGACCATGTTCATGTCTGAGAAAGTGAACTTTTCAATTCTGATTTATTTACTTTATTTCTCCAATGTACTATACTATATGTATTTGTAGCATAGTAGGTGTCTACTATTGTTATTACTATCATAATGTTTTTCATGAGTTTTATTATTGTTTTGTTATTATTATTTGTATTACCAAAAAGCTGTTAGAGTTCCACTTCGATTTTGTTGACAGTCTTGGGACTGGCCCTTCCAGCCCTCACACTGTGACCTCAGCTCAACTGACTACCAGTCTTCAGGAACATATTTCTCCTTCTCATCTCACACTGCCAGCGCACTAATCACAGATCCTTCACTAAATCCCCCTGTCCGCTTGTCTTTTAGCAGAAGAAGGTCCTCGTCCAGGGGATCCATACACCAGCACAGACAGACAAGATCAAACAAACCCCAGACTCCAGCAAGTACCAACCTTGGATACTTTTGTGGCACCAACGAAGGTGCATAGAAGGTTTTTTAAAAAGGTCTTGTCATGCAGTATCAAATGTTGATTACTCAGGAGTTTAACTCATCAGGGGAAGTGAGCCAATAAGCATAGAGCATTGCTTATACCAAGATCTAATAACACAGATGAGTGGCTCTCTAGCATATATCACGTTTACGAGCTGAACAACTGCTGAACATAAACTGGGCTCAAACTGCAAAAACTTGGGGCCAAAATAACCCTGATTCTGCCTCAAGTACAGAAGAAATCTGGTCTGGAACCTTGTTCGGTACTGATGTTTTGACCAAAGCCCCTGGTAGGGTGAGGGGCTACAGAGCCATTCCCTAACTTCCCTCAGAATTATCAGGGTTAAACACGTAGGATTTAAAATCGGAGCAGCTGATGGTGCTGCCAAGCAACAATTAACATTCAGAGTCTAACGTCAGCTAGTGTGCTACTGTTGACAGACATCAGAAATAATAGGTGAAATCCCACTGGAAAAATAGATAAACATCGCTGACCGTGTCTCTCCGATCACTTTCTCGTCCGCTCTTTTGGCCTCTCTCATTTATTCACATAAGAGTGAGTTTTCATTTACATTGTTCACATTTTTATCCTTTTTACAAATGGTGTATTTAATAGCTGCAATATCTGTGACTTACTTCCGCAGAACAGCTGGACTCCTGACAAAATTCAGTGTCCTCCAAAGCCAGACGATACTGTTTGAGAGCCATGTAAGCCTCCGCTCGAGACAATCGCGCCACCACCGTCGTATTTGGATCTGCAAAAGGCAAGAGGCGGGAGGAAGAAAATAATCAGTCATTTAACAAGTAAATCTGCAAACTTTTTCTATTTGCAAAAAAAAGGCGTGAATTGTTATAAAACATCTACGAGTGTGTGACTATAAACATGAACATGAACATATAATCCTGGAGTTGCAGGCGGCAGTACAGATATTTAGAATTCACCCAAATACCCAGCCTTCTGAAGCAGATTGTACTACAAACATTGCGACTGATGACTTCTGTTTGTGCACGAGGTTTGCCTGCATTTCATCATAAGTAAATCTTCTTCATAAACTGAGTTGCAATATGTCTGCACATGACAAGCCACCAATCCCAGTGATGCCTTTCTTTTCATTGCGACACATGGAATTCAGCTAACTTTTCGGACTTATGGCAGATGCTAATATGCACAGGACCACAGGTAGCTGGTCTTGTCATCGTAACAAATCAATTAAGTGCCTCTCATCATCTGGCCATTTCTCTCTAGATACTTTAAAGATGTGCTGCAAGACTGAAGACCTGCGCTGTGCTACACTCCCACAGGGGAAACAGTCCAGTGACCCCTTCTCTGAAATTGACCAAACCAGTTATCTGCTTACAGGATGTGTGTGCTCTTGAAGGAAAACAGGATATTGTGTATACATATACATATATATTTGTATATATACAAATATATAGCCGTCTAAGAGGTTGTAAGCAGTACAACTTTGACGTTCACCCTGAAAAAGATCACTTGTTTCATTAGCAAAATTCTCGTAAACACAGTGCTTACATCTGTGAGTCTTTCAGTTACTGACCCGGCAGGCTATGTTTGAGTACCAGAGGTCAGCATTATATCACTTGACCTAAATACAATGGGTGTTTCCATAAGCTCTCATAACCAGGTTGAAGGTCCACGGCTCTACTACCACGCTTTATGGCCAGATCCGGGTCTGACTTATGAGTTCTTATTTTTTTTTAAATAACCATTGTACGAAGAGAATCTAACTCAACAGGATAAATAAAAAATCATAATGGCTTTATCCTCTGTAATTTCAGATTTTATGGTTTTTAAATTCAATAAATAAATGTATCACTTCTCTTGCAGGGCAGGGCTTTAAACCATAAGGTATCACACCATTTTAGTTTGTGTTAAGAATGAATTATTCCATGAGGTCTTTTCAAAAGAAAAGAAGTAAAAACAACAGTCATACCAAACTTCTCAGGACTTATAGATATCTTATGATTTTTTATTTTATCTGGCAAAACATCCAAAATCCAAAGATATTAAGTGTAATACATAGAGGGAGGTGACTTATAACTGCTTTCTTTATCATTAATTGACTACTTACAGCTGATCAATTAACATGCTATACCTTTTAATTTCTGCCATTTCTTATGACAAATATTTTGGTAGTTTGTCAGCCGTGAAATCAACTGACAGGATAATTTATTGACCTTCTATCTGTCTAATTCACCTCACCAATGCAAACTTTCTCAATGTTGTTATTGGAATGGAGCCAGCGGCCCCTTCCAGGAAACCACATTCCTGAATGCAAGATGATTATCCAACCATGTTCCACCACAGAAGAGGTTCTGTGTGTTTGTTTTGCATAATATCAAGGTCTGTGTTGGGGCCTGTAGCAGGTTCATGTGGACCACCATCACCCTCTGGCCTCCCACTGACCCACGACCGCTGCACCCAGCCCCGGTTTCGATACTTATCGAAGTCATAGCTGCCATAACAATGACAACATCCAGCCCCCCCACACACACAACTTCAACTGGTTATAACACGAATAGAAGTTGTCACGACCTGCCTTATGCAACCTGCACACGCCACGCATGCGCAGCTGGTGAACTTTCGTAAGCTGGAGCTGGATGTTATGACACAGTCGGTGGGCGGAGCCTGACACCTGAGCAGCATGTGGAGTTTGTGAGCAGTTTTCAAAATGTCTTGTTCGTGGAGCTCGAACTCCAATGATAAGAAAAAACAGAAAACACAAACACACCCGTGATGAAGTGTGTTCATGTTGTTTAAACACGGGGGGAGCCTGCTACCCTCCTCCGCGCACGCAGCGCTAGTAAACACAACATGGATGAGAGGTCCGTCACACTCACCTCGCTGGATCACGTCGCTCGCTAATGACGCGGCCTCCTTGAAGCGTTTGCTTCGACACAGCTCGTCCAACTCGCCCTGTGCCTTCGCCCTCCTCGCCTCGGAGGGGAACCATTTCTCCAGGAGTCCGCACAGAACCACGTTAGCTCTCTCCTCGCCCCTCACAGCCTCGCTGCACAGCCGGCATTTCGTGAGCAGCCGCCGCTGTAAACACCTCTTACAGTACGAGTGTCCGCACGCCAAGGTGAGCGGCTCCCCCAGGAAGCCGTGGCAGTTCGGGCAGTCGAACGCCACGACGTCGGAGTCCGCCCGGCTGCTGTCGGGGTCCCGGCCCGACGCACCCTCCGCCTCCGGCCAGGCCCTTTTCCTCTTGAAGTTGCGGAGGATACAGTCCACTAAGGTGCTCAGCGTCTCGGGTCGCACGGGGCCGTAGCGCATGGCCGCAGAGAACCAGTCGACGGCTTCTTTCAGGTTGTTCTCCGACGCCAGCAGGTTGGCTTTCTGGAGAATAAGTTGATGGTGGTCCTCCCTATCCTCCCCCTCCTCTTCGTCCTCCTCCGCCGCCGAGACGGGGTCCGACTCCGCGCCGATGAAGAAGGCGCTCCGCTCCTCCGCGGGCTCCTCCACCTGCGGCTGGATCGACATGATAAAAGCGTCGATGAAAAATAAATAAAACTAAAGTATCGTGTGCTCAGAGCCGCGGGGACGCATGTCTCCAGCGAGCCGGGTCCATCGCAGCGACACGACCGAACACAGGCGGTTGCATAAAATGTGCGGTCATGTGATCAGCAGAGTCGCAGTGTGATTGGTCAAAGCGGCTCGGTTACAAAACCTGCGCTGCAAAGTTTCATAACTACTGAAAGGACGTAGTGAAGTTCACTGTACAGAGAACCAGGCTCCAGCTGAATTAACCCTGAGCGGAGTGACTGGAGTGTAAAGCAATGCAATGAACCAAAACCACATTATACAACTCATTGTGGGATTTAATAATATATATATATGTACAAAAAAACCTACATGGGAAACTACCCCTCATAATAGGTTGTGTAATGGGATTTGATGTCACCTTCTACCTTGCTGTTTTACGTACTTTACCTCAGCCCGTCTGTCTGGAACAGTGTGTGCAATCTCCGACAACATACAGATGCAGCATAGCTGTCCTTCCTGTGGCACGGACAACATGGATGGGAGCCTTAAAACTCAATAGGTTTTTAGTTTGTCCAGTCTGGGCTACTGTAGAGAAAACATGGCGGCCTCTGTAGAGAGGACCCACTCCTGATGTTAATATTAAGTATTTAAATATAAAGGACCCATTCTAGGGTGAAGTACAATTTAGATGAAACACACGAGTGGAAACATCACTATGATTATGTTATATTCAGTGGATCATTTCCCCTTAAAATCGTACACACTGGAACGGGTGATTCGCAAAACTGTACTGTGGAGCGCTTTGTGGTCAAGAACAGACAAACGTTATGTATTCACTCATTAAACAGCTGATAAATTGAGAGGATGAATCTGGAACTTTTCATTCAAATCTAATTTGCAAATTTCCCCATTGCGGGAATAATAAAGGACTTCTTATCTTATCTTATCTTAAATATAAAAAGGGGTTAGGGTTGTATGTATAAACATTTGAAAGAGATAAATGTGTATAAATGTGAAGTATTAGGAAGCGTCTCCATTCGTGTGCGTGTGATGTTGTTTCCTGATGAATAATCCTGTTTCCAATTGAACTATTCAAGGTTGAATTCATCAGAAACCGATGAAATCATTCTCGTTCACTTGTTTAACCTCATAAATCAAGCTTCAATAAATGCCTCAAATACGTCTCAATTTCCCCCTGAGCTTCTTCCATCGGCTCACAAGATGCCCACTACATAATCGAGTTTGCCCTTTTCCTTTCTCTGTGATTAATATCAGGTCAATGACATTTTAACAGAAATTATTTTTGCTTTTTAGATCAGGACAGAACCTTGTGTTTTCAATTATGATCAGCTGAGAGGCTCACGCAAGAGCTGTTTATAAACTGAACCCTCCTCTTGCCTGTGCGGGAATATTCAAATACATGCAGGTTAAAGGTCAATACTGAGTGAAGTTAAGTCCAGCACGCTCACATTTTCAAACCCACAACTCGAGAGACACTTTCTGCACATGGGCTGTTACATGTTCCCCTGTGTGTCACCTCCCGCCTCTATCACCTGTCACCTCCTGAGGCCAAGCTTTAGCTAACTTTTTCAAATGACCCACCAGCAGGTCGAGGACAGAAATGCATTGAAAATATATTTATTATAGCTTTATTGTGCTTGTATTAAACAAATGATCTTATGTTTTAAGATCATAAGATCTAAAACAGATCTTATGATCTAAATAGCACTATTACTATTATATAACAATAAAACAGATGATTGTAAGATCAGACCAGAAGAGCCGTTAAACTGTATTTATTCATCCAACTGATCGAAAGTCATAAAACAACTCTGGTTATAAGGAAAGACCTTAAGTCCAGTGCATCTTGAACAAAGTGTGAAGTCTAAAAGTGGTGTTGTGACATCACAAAGGACAAAAGACCGACCACACATCTTTTCTGTAAACATATTGATCTGATCTGTCAGGTGGGTCTGTGCCTTCATGAATATCTGGACAGAGACTTTATGCTGAGGCTGTTTTGGTTGAAAACCTTTGAACCGGTCAAACAGACAACGATGTCATTTTGTTAAGTCACACCGAAAAATTATCAGAGCAGGATTATTTGCTCATTCATCTCTTCATTGGTGCGTGGAGAGCAAGAAATATCAATAACACATCAGCATGAGGTTGTGTGAGGCCAAACGGGGCGTGGCCACGAAGGAGTATTGTGGAGCGAAGCCTCCCTCTAGTGATCTATTAGCAGCATTACTCACAGAAGACTAGGAAGCAAACATTGTGAATTGAAAAGTACAATTCATGAAAACACCTCTTTTATGGCATTAAAAGGAAATAACAGAAAAGAAAAGACATGAATATATATAAATAAACTATAATTATGTAGAATGTGCATATAGTGATGTTACAGTTATGTATTTCTGTGTTTTATACACAAAAACAAACAATGAGACAAACTTGAAAACTGAAATAAAAAGATAAGTTAAATTATTCTCTCATTATGTTTAACTTTTCTAAGTTTTTTTTTTTACTAAATTTGGAAAATTCTTCATTACCAAAAAGTGAATGGCACAGGATTATTTAAAAAAGACATGAATGTGAATTCAAGGTTATGTTTTTGACGGGTTAGTAGTATATATAGGGCAAGTCCAGTGTGGGCCCTAAGGGAAGGCCCTTAATGCTACCACCTTCAGACAAAGTGTGACTGCAAATAAGTGAGTCATCCCGGCTTGGACATCGCCCAGATATCAACAAGGCTGCATCAGTAGGGAACCAGGGGAACCTGAAAAGAAGTGGGCTACTGGAACAAGAGATTTATGGACTATAGGATGAGAGCATTGAAGTGTTGGAATGCTACTGTACAACACAAACTGGGAGAGTGGCTGCAGCAGATTCCAGGATCGACATCTGAAGAGAGCAGACCTAGGAACAGATCAGAACCCTCAGGCGCAGAGACCTCTTATCGAGGTCGTGAACTTTAAAAGGGGAAGAATATTTTTACATATTTTTTTTCGAAAGAGTGATCCATTGAACTTAGAGGCTCAGAATGCAGAGAAGTCTGATTTATTGAAGAGAAAACAAATCTTATTCCATACAACCACTAGAGGGCAGTGGTGTAATGTGTACGACTGTGTGACGTGCAGCAGGCTCCACGAACCTTCCAGTTTGTTCTGAGACATCCTCTTGAGGAATCAGCCGGATGTGCTCAGCGTCTTTAACATTTCAGAATGATGACGGATGAATATCTTGAACCTGACTCAGAGAAAAGTCTCATGTCTCGACTGATGATGTAAAGCTTGACCATTACAATCATATGAGAAAAACACACTATTCCGACTGTTCCCTTAAAAATTATGTTTGGTCAATTAAGTGAAATTCCAGTTTCATGTATTCCCCTAACCCAGTCATGCATGTTTATGTTTACTGGTTTATTTTCACCACTCCTTACCTGCTTCAGTTAGCGACCATGCTTATTGTGTCTATATTGATAGGTGTCCATTGATCTAATAAATCGATTTCTCTTCCACATTCACAGTCCACATTAAACTCCTTATTCACCTGCCTCGTGTTCTGGAGGACAGACCATTTACAACCTTCACTTTACCCCTAGAATATGTACAAATGCTCAGCAGTGATATGAAGTCAGTTGAAAATATCCTGTGACTAAATCCTCTTACATCGTCCACGTGGACTGGTAAAATATGATGTTATCACAACGACATTCCTGTTGCCACAACAGTGCCACGAGTGACCCATCGGAACACCCAGTCATGTGACCCACGGTTCCCCTCAGATATTTGCCAGGCCTGTGGGATTTCTTTTGCGCAAACCCGACGACTCACTGATCCCACCGGTGCAGATGCTGGTTAAAAAGTCAGTTTAAATGATGTGATTCAATAAATATCTGTGATGGTTGGGTTGGTTTGTACGGTGTGACCTGATTTCTGCGTGTGATAGACTCCTCAGATTAGCAATTACCTAGCCTGACGTTGTCAGACTCACAATTCTAGTCAGAATGTGAGTCTGAGACCGTTCCACTGGGCTGTGATTATGGGGCGTGTTTCAACTGACCCGGAAATAAAATTCCTCTTCGCTCAATTGGATAGACCTACAACCAATCAGAGCAACGTAGTATGTGACGTATGTTAAGCAACGCATTGTGAGTTATTTACTTACGCCGGGTTCTACACATCTCAGCTCTCCAGCGGCACGACCTAAAATGTTGTGGGCGGGGCTAAATTCGTCTGGCATCCAGGCTAGCAATTACCACCAATGAGCATGTGCAAGTAGATAATTAGACTGCTTGCATTGTTACACAAGTTTGTCGTCCCTTGATCTTGCAGTTTGTTAAAGGTAAAACTTTCCATAGCACTGATTCTTTATCATCAGCCTTCTCTCTTCACGCTTTGCATGGTTATTGAGAACGAGAAGGCGCAGGGCCAATTGTGGTGCGATTTGAATATGAGACACCTTCAGTATCAATACAAATTTAAAAAAAAAAAAGACTATAAAAGACCATAAAATATAATCTGCCGAAAAGTGACAGTATATTGTAGAACTGTTTGAAGTGGACTCACCAATGACAAGGACTAATTTCGGGAGGTAGCTCCAGAGCACTAACAAAGGCCAAGAGATCGGCCCGTTCCACACAGGCAGCTTTAGAACGACCAGTGCTCCGTTTTATTTCAATACCAAGAATAAATTCAATATTTAGCAGTTATGGTCTCTGGTTGGGGAGGAGAGTAATACCTGGAAGTATAGACATTTTATATAAAAATCAGACCAGTTCTTGATCCATCAATAACCGCCACTCTGTTCTGTACACGCACGTGCAAGCCTTCGCTTACGTTAGCGTTATTTATCAATGTGGGAAACGTTGTGCGCTTGATTCTCAAACAACAGAGCAGGAATGCAGCTGTTGCGTCTCTTGGGCGGCCTTATCGGGATCCTGCTTAATCTCTCAGAGGTGTTTGCATTCCAAGCAGAAACACATCCACACGTACAGTACATACAAAAAAAACATAGCCGTTCTTCACACAGACAGACACACACACACAGGAGAGGAAAAACAGAAAGCAGGAGAGTAATTGAAAATTGTGACAGATCTATATAAGGTCAATGTCAAGTTTAAAGGCAGATACACACGTATGTATAGGGTCACATATATGGTGTGTGTGTATGTGTGTGTGTAAGAGAGGGTCTGGTTAATCTCCAGCTCCTCACTCACACCCAGGAGCCGAGTACAGGAAGCGTCTCTGTACAACCAGGAGAAAGAGTGAGTGAATGCTCCAGCACAGAGTGTGAATGCGTGCGTCGTCTGATCTACGTCATCGCTCGCTCTCGAAGTCACAAGCGTCCTTGAGCTGCATAAACACGTTTATGGATCATAGTAATTCCTCTGTTTGGATAAAAGCAAAGCTGGAACAAAACAAGTACGGCATGTGACACCTCGGTACAGTGCGTTCACGTGACAGAGGTTTTGTACCCTGTCGCTTTGGCAAGCAATTAAAACAATACGGGGGTACATCAGCCCCCCCCCCCCCACACACACACACTCTGACCCTTGGACCCCTCTGAATTAGCCCCCCTCCCTCGCTGACACCACCAGCTGTGGCACAACTCACTGCATTTTGTCCTGCTATATGAAACGGTTATGTAAGAAATGAGACAAGAAGTGAGATCACCCTCCAGCAGGCCAGTTGATACCCGCCTGCGTGCAGCTCATGCCTTTCTGCCGGTCGATCCAGAGTCAGTCTGAGCTCTGGATGTGAGAAGGTGTAAGCGCTCGGAATAAACTGTAGTGTAAACAAACGACCAGTGAGATTACAGAGGGCTTTAAAGAGCAGAACCAGAACAACTTTGCTTTTTTTGTTGTTGCCCCACGGTTACATAGCTCTCACGACACACGGTTATTATTTTAATATATTTAATAGTGCACTTTGATTAACCTGTACAGAAATAATATTAATAAAAAAGATAAAACATTTGTTCATTTCTGTAACACGACAGCTTAACATTTACAATAAAATAAAATAAAATGATACAAAACAAACATATATCTGAGGTATAAATATATTTGTTTTAAATTAAATGTCATTGTCATGCGTTATTATTTGGCAGGGACACAGTTTGGAAACATTTACAACAGAACGATGGCTTAGTGAATTAATCAGACGACTCCATGTGAGGCAAAGCGAGCCCTCAGATAGAAGCGTGAATGTAAAGGTCAACTTTGTCGTGAGGACCCCACATCTCTTACTTCCTTTTAAAAAAACACTGACAATACAGAGAAAGAAGCATTAACACAGATATTTTTCCTTCCTTTGAAATCACACAAACATTCAATCTGCCCTCTTCTTTACAGTAAAACCTGTAAAATCTCCACCTTTATAAAAGGACCATTTTTTTCCCTGTTTACTTCTCGGCTTCTCGCGTTGGGCTAACCAGAGGTTCCTGTTGCAGTTCTGTCTTTGTGTATAGTAAAAGTACTCGTGAAATGAATATTTGACAAGTGGTGTTAAGACGACGACAACATCGAAAACTGTGAAATCTGCTGTGCTTTTAAAAAAGAAACATCTAACACTTAATTTGGTCCATTAAATCTGCTGTGTGAGTGAAGTTTTCCCCTCTCTTACACTGAGGCTCTGTCACAAACTCTTTCCGATAGGCTCTTGATGTTGTTGTAACATCATTGAACAATTACCTCCACCAATAAGGTTATGTGGTCACCCCTGCTCCTTTGTTTGTGGGTTGGTTTGTGTATTTGTGAGCACATTTATGCAAAACCACTCTGCTTATTTCCAGGAACGTTGCAAGTCATATTCACTGATAAACCCTAATTTATGGATATTGATTCAAATGAAGGGACTGATCTCAACGTGTGTGTAATTTTGTGCTTGATTGAATTTAAGTGGACTGTTTGGCCCCGGCAGAGGTTTGTGCTCTTCTTTTTGCGCCATGCGACTTTCACATCAAATTACCAACATCCTCAGATTCACTGAGTTCAATTCTTATTGAGGGAACAACTGTTTCCATTTTAATAAATGAGCCTTTTTTCTTTGATCGCTTCTTTCCTTTTGGTGAGCCAGCCACCGCCCTCATCTGTCCCTGCTGCGATACAAAACCCCTCTGTGCTATCAGCCACCTGTTACCTCACCATATCCTGCCTATTGTCTCCACTCAGTCTGCATATTACCAGCACATTCGCATCTTTCTTCACCAATGGATTCATCAGTCAACTGACTATAATATTGTCTGCTATTCCCCCTGTGCTTTACTGTGACAGGGAACGTGAAAGAGGTAACACAAGACAAACACCACTGTGGACACAATACTGTATGTACACATTATAATGCGACTGGAAACCAGCGCAAAGAATATGTATTTTTGTAAATTACGTTAATTTGCACGCACATACACACTCACACTGAATCCCCCCTTGCTTCTCAGAAGCAATAGCACCCTTTGGATAAACGTTTGAACCTCGCATCCTTTCATCAGCGGCATCGAGTCCTTTGGCCCAGATAAATGTTTGTGTGACATGAGTCCTCTTGGCAGCTGAGCTCTCGGCTGACAGCGCTACTCAAACAGTTCAAAACGTTAGCATCGTCTGCTGTGACATGATCAGAAAAAAATCAAAAACATCCTTCACTCAAAGATCCAGGGTTTGTCCTTTACATGTGAGTATAAAGAGGTTTGGACCCCGTCTCCCTCTCTGCTAGAACGGGTGGAGTGAGTCACACCGAGTCCCAGTAGGATCCAAATTATGGTCCAACAGGCCAAGGTTAAAAACAGGCTGTTGAGGCAGTAGTTGCCCGAACTGCACCCTGCCCTCTCATTTGTCCATGGGTGCCGTGAAAGAGTCACGTATCCGCACCACTTCAGAAGCACACAAGTGTCCATACAGTTTATTGTACCACTCTGGAAAACGACCCCTGAAGAGAAAAGAAAAAGGGTAAAGTTAGATCAATGTGTCATCAACATAACCATAAAAATAGGGCTTAATAAACTCCCAAATTTAGTTTCTACTACTGTTAATCTTCCACTAACCTGCAGTCGATTCTGGAAATATGCGTGAGTCTGGACTTGTTGGTTCCGCTGGGCTCGATGAAGTACCGTGAGGTGAGGACATTGGCCCGAACGCCAACAACAGGCGCCCCCTCATGGTCCACAGATGTACACAGAAGTGCACACGCTCCCTTTGGCAGGTCTGTTACCCATGTTCTGGTGGAAAGAGCAGAGAACGGTTAATATAAAACCAAGACAATAATCAGAGCAGAGATACCGACGAGGCTGGTATTGGAGACAGATGGAGAGGAGGAGGAGAAACATACCTGAGCACCACGTGGTCTCTGGTGGGATGTGGAGCCATGGTGTTCTTGACGTACTGGAAGACCTCTGTCTTCTCGTCCAGGGTCTCCACCACTCGACTCTCAAGCAGATCCTCGTCCCAGTGGCCCTGTTCCCGCAGCACCCGCGTGAGCACCTCCTCCGGACTTGCGGGCACCTCCACGGTCACCTTCCACAGCCGCAATGGAAAACCATCATGCACCTGGAAGAAGAGAAGGAGGCTCGGTTAATTTACATAGACTGTGTTTAGTTTACAGGGAGAACGAAACTGAATGTAAGAGCGAGAAAAACATACTTTCAGCAAAAAGTCATTTGATTCAATAGGATGAATGTAATGATTTTAAATTATAACATCATACTAAATTGAGTACAATTGCTTTTAACCTAATGCCATTTTTAGTTTCAGTTCATGTGCTAAACTGTCTTGTGCAAGCGTCTGGAAACTTCCTGTGGGGCATCTAATCTCATCAGTCATATTCACAGAAATTAGATATCAGAATCATGCTATAATTTGAATGCAGAACAGTCAGACTTTTTCAAAACCTCTCTTTGCCCTTTGGCCAAGTCAGCTGCTTCATTCTTCTGTCAGATGATAAAGTACACATTCACTCTCTTTGCCTTGTGACTCTCAAACTGGAGGGCAGTTAACCTTCTAGACCAGACACAGGAAATGTAGGCCTGGGATAATAGTTAGGCTGCGTATGGATGTGTGTGTGTCTCTGTGTAAGTCTATGTCAGGCTGATGTCATTCTGGGATGGAGTCCAGTACCGGGATGGGAATGAGAGGCCAAGGGGCCAGGCCAGTTTCACACGGATGTGTTTCTGAACAGGAAACCCTAACTGCTGGTTTTCCACTGGATATTTACAGAAACAGGAGAGAGAGAGAGAGAGGGACAGGCGAACACGAAGGAGAGCGAAGGAGAGGACAGGAAACAGCTGAAGAGAGAGTGTGTGCTTCATGACAGCTTGTTTAAACACTAACGACAGATTGATTATCGGATTTTCCTTGAAGACTAAAAGCTGTGCGTACCTTTCTGTAGGCCAGCTCGGCGTGTTCAGGCGTGGAGCAGCTGTCGTAACCTCTGAACTTGTCCTTGGCCTCTTTGAGGAGGGCATCCAGGCCGTCTTGCAGGTACCCCCGGCAGCTGGCCTGCCCAGCCTCTCCGCTGGCAAGATCCTCCAGGCGTCCAGGCAGCAGCGCCTGCTCCACGTAGGAGTTCCTGCAGCGATTCATCTCCTCTGGGATCTGTGGGGAAAGAGGGAGAGGGAGGAAGATGACGATCAGAAACATTTGTCATCATTACGCTGTCATTATGAGGAGGGAGGCCATTAGCAGATTAAGTACAAGATGGAAAGTTTGATTTAATTCTATTGTCTCGGTTATGAGGCCATAAGCACCGGTGAGCATTCTATCTAAGTTGTTTTCAACTTGTACAATATTCATTTCTGTCAACATAATATTTCCGGGTGCGGGGCACCAGCCAAATGGATGTGAATGGGGGTCCTGAAAGTTTTGGCAACCACCCGACCTGAAGCAGCTCTCTGCGCCCCGGACACTCAGATCATCATGCATCAGATTTATAAGCATCAGATTAATACATCAATTAAACTGATTGATGCCTTAGCAAAGGGTTCCTGTTTTAAAACATTTAATGTGGGCGGTGATTACATTTTCTTTTATAATAATGAAAACGTGGAGGAAAACTATTTGAAAATGAAACAAACCACCTATTTTCATCTCCTTGTTTGACAAACTCATTTTCAATCTCTTAGTCTTATTTGTAGCTGGAAACTTTGGGGTTCAATTGAATCCTGACAATATTACTGTCTGAGAAAATGATTCTCATTACATAAGAAATAGTTGGTTCACATTGAAGTTGATTACATTTCATCGGTCAGCTTCCATTTATTAAGCTCCACAAGCAAATCTAAATCTAAATCAGAGGGAATAAGTGAGTTTCCTTTTTGTCTGACTTGACAATGATAACAACAGGAAGCCAGGAAGCTCGCACACGATCTAATAACGTTCTGAACAGTAATCACACAGTGAGCAGCCTTTCAGAAATAACTATTGCATGCCAGAGAAAACGGAACTGAGCAGAGTGCACCTCAGGTTGAATGGCATTGATTGAATTAGTTATAGTGTAGTTTGCTGATTATTTCCTGTTTATCCCATCAAGTGCTCTCCTGAGGACACATTTAACCACTGGAGGAGGTGGATTTATGGGTTTGTGACTTCTCTGGGACTGTGCTGTACTCTATGTTTCTGCAAAACATGAAGTTAAGTTCTGTCCACGGAGGTGAAGATGAATCTTTCAGCAATAACATGAGCTGAAATCTGTATCAACAAAACCACTGATCTCATTTGCTTTTACATTTCAAGCTAACTTTAACCTTCAATGTGAGAATTTTGCTGTGTCAGAATACACATTCCACTCCTTTGCTTTTTATCCACTTACCCGGAAGAGTTTCCTGCACTCCTGGATCATGTGTGCCAGACCGTGCGTGGCGGCCAGGTTCTCGTTTAGGTCTCTCTGGTCCGGCTTTCCCAGCATTTGCTTCCGGTTCATCACCCTTTGCCCAGAGAGGAGGAAAAGAAGATTAGCAGGCGAATCCATCATAGAGACAGTCGGTGGAAGAAAAAGCTGATTGGGGTTGAGAATGGAAAGTAAAGGTGTTTTGCAGTGTTAACCTGATGAACCCTGCTACTGCTGCGCCAAATGTGGAACAATACATGTTTCTTAATTAGCTTAAGATGTTGATTTTTCCTCTGTCTCTCCCCCTTCCTCTCTTCATGCACTTTGTTCTCTTCCTTTTCTTCTCTGTCCTTTATTTACAGTATCCTGCTCTTTTGTTTCTTTGGAGCGGCTCTTTCCTGTTTTCAGAATGTACAGTATATCACATGTTATGTAAGCTGCTAACACGGTAACTGTGTAGGTGAAGGTATTGAAAACAAAGTAACTCAAACAGCACTCCCACCAAGGCCCAACAGCCCCCCTAAATTCATTACATTCATCACATTCTCATAGATTTCTAATTTCAGTTCAGAATCCTTTGAGTGCCAGAATTTTCTCATCATGATCCATGAATTATTCCCCCGGGCAATCAGTGAAAATGTCAGAACACGCCCTCAAAACAGAACAAGCTATATTAAAGGAAGTGAAAATAAATCCTGGATCTGCCACCAAAAAGTCCTGAGTTCTTCCCTGACCCTGTCCCTACACCACGTTTTGTAGAAATCTGTTAAGTTGTTTTTCTGTCATCTTGCCTTGAAACAAATGGACAGGGGTGAAAACATAACATCCTTGGCCGAGGTAATAATATCAAATTGAGCTGGTTACAGCGGCGCACAGTCTGACACTCACCTTGGCGAGGAGCTCTCCTTGCGGCGCAGGGTGTTGAGGTGGAAGAGGGACGGCGCCAGACAAACAGCCAGGTTGGTGGGAGTCATCTGGTTCTCGGACACGCTGGCTGTCACGTCGCTCAGCAGACAGAGCAGAGTCCGGAGCGCCTCGCGGTTCTCGTCCGGCAGCAACAGCACGGCGGCGCGAGCTGCCTGCAGACGGAGCTCTTTGGGCATGTCTGCAGAGGAGAAGAGAGGATGTTAGAATGTTTAATGCAGAAACAGAGTAATTACAGCTGTCATGCTGCATCACATCATCAGTTTAATGGTCCGCTGGTTAAATAAGGAATGAGTTTGAGTATGGTCTCCCCTCACCGGCAAGGAATGAGTTATTATAGGATCTGTGTCAAACTTAGAGCGTTATATAAGCCTACGTGTGTGTGTGTGTGTGTGTGTGTGTGTGTGTGTGTGTGTGAAATGCATGCTTCATACTTCATGCACATGCCTGGTTTTTGTTTTACCTTATACAAACAGTTACGGCTGCATCTATATTACAGTCACCATATACCTGCCCATGCAGGCAGTGAGTCACAGTGTGATGAGCCAATAGTAGGGTTTATACATCCCATCATACCACAGGTATTTCCTGCACTCATCTTGTTTGTTTTCTTTTTACTGTTTCACAAATTCTTGTTCCATGACAGAAAAGCATCTGCAGCTCGAAAACAATACACCCAGATTCATCCCTGAGCCCAGTCCTCTTAAAGATGTGGCTGTGTGTACTTTTCAGTGTGTGGATTCTTACACTGATAGATCTGGAGGAAGGTCTCCGATAGTTTGCTGGTGAGCAGGGGTTCTGGCAAATCTCTGAAGTACTGTTTCAGCATGTCTGCCACATCGTAAGCCGACTGGCCCTCGTAGCTGACTCCTCCCCCATCCGCTCCACTCGCCTCGTTCATCTGGCGCAGAGCTTGGATTCGAGATTTGACCCCCGATTTCCTGAAAAGACCCACCTGGACAAAGAGAGACAAGGACAAAGAGTTAGATCACAAATACATAAAAAGATGGGCTATGAGTTTTAATTTCCTTATCAGTCTCTGTTGTTCCAAGAATCTTTTATCTCATCACTAAGGGATATAAAATTAGATTCATGTGCCCGTCTCCTAAAGCTGCAGGTTGTTATCGCCGAAAAATAATAGTCTGGTCTTATCCCCAAATCCTGTGCTTATAGTCAATATGGTTACATCACAACAGATCGTGTTGACTGTTTTTATGAGAAGCTCCCATGACACCCAGTGAGCAATATTGTTCTGAGTGTTGTGTGGGACCTCATCAGTGGCCTTTTAAGGCTCTATGAAAGGGCACTGTTGGGGAGGAAAAGAGAAAAAGGTCACTGGCTTGTTCCGCCTGAATATTTTCCATGAGCTTTCACCACTTCCAAACAGAGGCGCCTTGTCCTGCCTCGAAATGAACACCATCACTCTCTCTTCTGTTTTGCCCTCCATTAATAGATATTTTCTGCCGGTTCCCCCATTCGCTCCCTTGCGAATATACACACACGGCGTGAGATAAATCTTTCGCACAGTCTGTGGATTAAACAGACAGACACAGGTGACCTAACAGCTGCACACGTTGACTCTCCACAGGCCTCCATACTTCAGTTTATGTGTGACAGCGAGGAGAAAAAAGGGGGGAAGACAGAAACCGTATACACCCACTGACTAAGTGGGTATCAGGCCTTTTCCAACCCGCTGCACCTTTTCATGTAATAAAAATAATTCAATCGTGGATGAATATTTGGCTGTGTACAGATATCCTAAAATACAGATGTTATGTAACAGGGGCACCTTGAAGAAAAACATCTTTCTGTTGAGCTGTGGACATTGAAAATGGTGCTTTAGCTAAATTACAGCCTGGCAGGCATTTTTTTTACATTATGTACACATGTAATTAAAGTATAAGCAGAGGTTTACGTGAACATGTGTCCAAATGTGTGCATCTGATTTAAGTCTTACCTGATCCAGGCACTGGCTGCGCAAATAGCGCATGGCCTGCTGGATCCCCTGAGGGAGGGGCTGGCCTGTCCGCTGGACGATGACTTGCAGTGGTACACCAAACACATTCCTGTCTTTGTAGTCGCGCACCTTGATCCGCTTCATAAACTTTGGCACAGCCCTACAACAAACACACAAATGTATCTCATTAATATATGGAATAAGGAATATTAATAACAATATTGAAATGAGTCTTGATGTGTCAATTGATTAGATTGAATACTGATTACTGATGTGGATCAATAAGACAAAGAAGTGATGCAGGCTTTGAATGGTGCATAAAGGCTAATTTGATTTGAGTCTGTAAACACCCATTTAAACTTTTGACTCACAACCTCAGACAAAATACAGTAGTTGTTAGTTCAGATGTCCAAAAATTCCAAGGCACAAATTAGATTACAACTAGTTAGACTGTGTGTGTGTGTGTGTGTCTGTGTGTCTGTTAGTGTGTGTTTTATGAAACCCGGCGGCTGCAGAAGACTGTCTCCAGGTTTATGAGAGGAGGTGGATAAACAGGGTGAGAGGAGAGGAAAGGTGGGGTAGGATGCATGTTTGGCTGTCGAAAGGGGCGGATCCCACCGCTTTACACATCCGTACCAAGTATCTGCCTCACTATTTGTCTCCCTGTGTGTTGTGTGTGTGGGGATGCGCACATCGGGTGCGAGTAAACAGCAGGTCTATTACCACAAACCCGGAGTTGAAACATGCAACTCGGACTGTTTCACAAGAATGCACCCAGAGATTTATGGCTGTGGTTCTATGTGCATGGGTACGAGTGTGTTTAGCAGAGAGACGCTATGTGCGACGCCGGACAAGCTCGTCTTTGTGAGAGCGGTTCACAAGACTCACACAGCTCCTCAGAACCACAGTTTTGGAAAAATGGAAAAGGAGTTTATTATGATCCCGGAATTCTGATTATGTGTGGGCCTCCAGCGGCCAACAAGCGGCCTCTGTATTTCAATCAACCACAGCCTGTTATAAGTTAGAATACATTCTATTCCTGTCTTAAGACGACCTTAGCTAGCAATGATCCAATTTTTTGACTTTGACTTTTTCTCGTCTGACATTTTAAAACGGTGGAGAAATTCAGATTCTGGGTCACTGTTCAACACTGACATTCTAAATGGAGAATGTCCTGTTATATGGTTGCAAGTATATTTGCTCTGCTTTTTGTTCTGGGGTTCTCCAATCGATGACCTACATAAGGGAATTTTAGCCAGTATTTGAATTATAAATGCAGGAAACCAGATAAAAAGCGAAAGTAGAAATGTCTGGGGCAAATACAAATTCTCTAAAACAGATACAGAAAAGAAGGATAGTGTTGCTCATTACATAATGACGAGCATCATATTAAAATGAGGTGAGACTAATACTAAATAAGTGGTAGAGACGATATTGGTGAAGTGATATAGCCGAGAGATCTTTACAGCCTCCAGCTCTTGTAACGCAATGCGTGTGAACTGCCATTATTGCCCCGTTGAGAAAAAGACCACTACGCCCCTTCCCAGCAATTACGGGGCTGGGAAAAGAATGTGAAACCCAACCTCTGCGGACAGCCTTCACCACACTATACAACAACCTGCAGATGGAAGGGATTGGGAGAGCGGTGGTATGGAGGGGTAGTAATTGGCTTACTGAATGGATAAATTCAAGGGCATCAAGGGCATCACTTATGAGGAACAATTGCCTAAGTGCAAATCTATATACATTAAAAACTATCTTGAAAATGATTGTATGTGCCAAGAGATCTCAGAATATATAGTGTTTATTTCCCTTATATAAGCCTTCCATTTTCCTCCTGTCCACTCACCAGCTGAAGCCGTGTTTGTTTGTCGGGGTATGTTTCTCCAGCAGAGCAGTGAGCTGCAGCAGGGAGAGCTTCTGGAGCAGGTTCATCTGTAACACAGACTGGCAGGTAATCTGGAGCTGGGCGGAGGCCAAACTGGGCCGATGGGAGTTCTGGAAGCTCGGCCAGCGGAGTTTCTGAGGCCTGGAGATGGAAGAAAGAGAAGGAGATCGCACAAATTGAGACTTAAAGATGAGGAATGTTGATCGAAGAAGAGCAGTGTATCTCCTGGGATCTGCATCACCAGCTTTACTGTACACATCAATTCAGAGAATAACACATGGCCAGACAAAGTATTTGTAGTTGTATGTTCCAAGAGATCAGTTTAGGGATTAGAGGGATTTATGTACACATCAATCAAGAGATTGTCTAAAAGACCAAAAACCCACACACCCCCCGTGAATGTAATTCAGTCTGTGGATTCCTGAAGGAACAGAAACAGTTTCCGTGGAGACGAAGCGGCATTCCAAAGTATTTCAGCAACATAACGTAAGGAAAGACATCTCAGCGTGTCCCCCAGTTTATCCATTGCTGTCACTTTTAATGGAAAATGCCTCTTGTTGGTATTTCTATTGTTTTGTTGAGCTTTTAGTGCACTAAGGTGAAGTTCGGCAGGAACATTAACAGACAGACGGAGAGCAGCTGTCTGGGTGACTCTCGTAAAGAATCAGTTAATATAAATAACAGAGCTAGATACAAACGTTTTTATTGGATCTACTTTCTACAAAATAAATAGTTCCTATGACACAATTGGTTATTATTTTGCAAAGCTAATTACGATTAAAACGGTGTAATGCCCCAGGCAAAAGTTGCAGAGAGTAATAAAATAAACCATTTTCTTCACTGACCTGCTGCTTCGTGTTAGAGATGCTCCTACACCAGAATCTCTTCTTTCTCTCAACCCTTCCTCTCCATCACCCAGCGGGTTTCCTGTGCTGTCTTGGTCGCTTCCATTCTCCGTCTCTTCCAGTCGGTTTTGCAAAGGAGAAGACGGGCATGGGGAGGCAGAGTCTAGTGCTGAGTCTGAGTCTCCTTCCTCCTCTTCATCTTCCTCCTCTTCCTCCTCTTCCGCAGCCACAGCCTCTGACCAGGCGTTAAAGCGCTGTAGGCCGCTGGCATGTTGTAGCGCCTCCACCAATTTCTGTTCATCCCCTTCTTCCTCTTCTCCCTCCTCCTCCTCTCTCTCAGTGTTGGGAACGTTGTCGTAAAAACTGAGCCGGCTGTCAACAGAGCCCAAAGAGCCACGATGATGGCGCCTACTTTGTCGTCCCCTGAGAACCACAGAGTTTCCATTATCATTCCCATTGTTATTGCGTGAACTCCCATCTTGCAGGGCTTTGGGGAATGTACCAGGCTTGTGACCTTCTGGTAAGAAGAAGAAGATCATGCCCTCTTCCTCCTCCTCCTCCTCCTCCTCCTCTTCCTCAACTTGTCTGATATTTCCGCGAACACTGCAGTTGTTCCTGCGGTTCTGCTCGTCAACTGTCATCCCATTGCTAGCTTGGCATGGGATGGGTGTGGTAGATTTGGATGGGGGTGTCGGCTGGCGATCTGAAGCTGGTTGGTGAATGCTGAAAGGATCAAACCCCTCCAAATACATCCCTCCTCTCTTAGTGGAGCCAGCTGCTGTGCTGTGGCTGCGAGCGCGAGTCACAGGGCTTGGCGTGCTCACTGCACTGCCACTGCTGGCTTCTGATTGGCTGCTGCCTGTACTCCCAGTGCTTCCGTTGCTGGTCTGAGTGGAGTAGGAGACAGAGCGATTCCGGTTAAGTGTCATCGTCTGAGTGGGACTGCGGTGGTGATTGAGGTTCTGGTTGAGGTTGATACTGGAGATGTCCACACAGTTGAGCCTCCTCAACTTGTCATCATCTAGACCCTCTTTGATGACAGGGCCACTGATCTCAATCTTCCCTCCACCGGTGCTCGTCTTCTTCTTCCTCTTGGAGGAGGTGCCGCTGCGCAGGCGTAGACTCTCCATCCTCTTTAAGAAGCTCTTAGCTCGTGAGCGTGTGCTTTTGTCACTTCCTCCTCCTCTGTCGAGACTCCCTCCGAGTCCTCCCATCGCCGTTTTCATATCAAACGTGAAATTCCCCAGTCTTTCCAGGGGCGATGGGGGCATCCCATCAGACAAAGAGTCTTCATTGGCGCATCCTGACCCGCCTGTGCCTGAGGAAGAGCACATGCTGGCTACAGAGCTGGCACGAGTGGCACCAGCAGGTAGAGCCTCATTCACCAAGGTGGGGCCCTGGCCGTTCTCTTCTCCTTTTCCTCCACTCCCGCTACTGTGGATGGAGCCCACTTCAGGCTGCTCACTGAGGTCGGTCAGCACACTCTCTGAACTGTTGCCTTCACGTAGGGCGAGCTTGCCCTTCTGGGATTCCTGGGCCACAGGGAATGATGGTGCCTCTGTGGCATCTGTGGACAGTGAGGAAAAAACCTCCAGCTCCTCCATGCGGGACCAGCGCTTGCTGTCCCTCTGGAAGGTCCAGCGACCACTGATGGCACAGGGTTCGTCCTCATCAGAGTCCTCACTCTGGAAAAGGGAAAAGGAGGGGAGAAAGAGGACGGAGAAAAATAAATAGCAAGAAGAAGAGAAAAAAGGAGGGGGATGGGAGGGAAAGGAGAATATTATGCACTGGTATGTTTTCCATTTATTTTTCCACATTCCTCACCTTGATCCAGGAAACTTCTGGAGTTATGGAATAGTTTTAATTGTAAAGTAACTGAATATGTTGATACGGAAAGGGTTGTCAAATGCCGTCACAACTTAGGAACCGTTGCACAAGAAAACTTGAGGACTTTTGTTTTGCATGACATGATTTTAAACTGGGGTTAAGCATACGACTTGATCGTGGCCAGTTCGTAAACATGTCTCAGTCACTTCCTGACTAGAGAGACAACACAAAAAACTAAAGAGAAAAGTAGCCACTACTACGTCACACATAGCACACATGCACCTTCCCAAAATGTACACACCTCCCCCAGTTTGGTTAATCTGTCTCAGGCCCTGGAGGGTGTTCAGGAAATTCCATTATGACCCCCATAGTGCTCAATGCAGCCGGCCAGACTGGGATCACACCCCCCCCCCACCACCATCCTGCCACAGTCTTTAAACCCTATCTCTGTTTGTATGTTTGTATGTATATATCCACACATTGAGTGTGATGCATTGTCACTGATAGAGAGCTACAGTCAATCCATGATTGTGATATCCAACCTCTGGCTCAGACACACACACATACACGTTTGTACTTTTATCTTAGTGAGGACACTCATTGACCTAATTAATTCACTAGCCCCTAACCCTAACCTCAACTATCCAAACTAAATACCTAACCCTTACCTACACCTAATTCTAACCCTTATACTAACACCAAGTTTTAACCCTCAAACAGCCCAAATGTGAGGACCGGTCAAAACGTCCTCACATTCCAAAAATGTCCTTACTCTGTAGGGTCTTAAAACGGTCCTCACAAAGATATAAGTACAAGAACACACACACTGGGCTGTTAGCCTCCTGAAGAGGCTTCTTCACAGTTACTGATCACACTGGAGAACTAAGCCCATAAAACCCGACCACAGGCCACATTTTAACCACCCCCTTCTCTCCACCTTTCTAAATTTCAAACTACTACTCACTAAACTTTCATCTATCTTTCAAAATACAAACTGAATTGAGAGATGTTGTTGTGCAACCATCAGGGGACAGGAAATTAGCACTTTGAGCGAAGAATTCCAATTGAAAATATACTAAGAATCCACTAAATCTGTGTTCCACTCTTTGTGTGCCAAAGTTCCATTTCCACTGCTCAAATGCATCATTATTTATATGTTGTGTGGTGGAAAATTATGTGATTTCACAAAGAAGCAAACAGTGAGATCTAACCCTGCTACACACAGGGCTTTGTTGAAGGCAACGATTTAATGAGGCCAATTGTATTTAACTGACATTTTCGACACCAGTGTGGCTCTTTACTCCAGTTATGCCAGTTGGAATGTGAGATAACGATATTGCGCTTTTTTGTTGCTCATTAAAACTTATCTTATCCTCAAACCATCAAACCACCATTTAGCATTCACTGCAACGGTTTGAACGTCACAAGGAGTCTGCAGAACGAAAACTATTTATAATCACAATAAGACAGATAGAACCGAAAGAATGACAGACAGGGAAATTAAGATCTGAGAGAGAGGGAATGTTAAGACACAAAGAGGTCAATGCATTCCTGAGCTGTCTAAGGGTGAAGGGGAGGGGTGATAGTGGCAAAAAATCTCTTTGACTGCTCTACTCTTCACTGTTGACTCCTGAAATGAAAGGTGACACAGAGAGGGTCATCCTAATGAATACCACCACACACGGAACAAGGATGTGACTATGTAGCGCTTCGGTCAATAAGACAATTAAGGTTACTTTGTGAGAAAGGAGCATTTTTTGTACAAAGTGACAGTGTATTAAGAATAGACAGATTATTCAGTTGATCGATTAATGGGCCAATATCTGGCATTGAGTGCAGATCTATCTAACCGAAATAAACTATTCACAGTTTTTTCTACTATTTTGTGTTAGCAATATTTTTTTATCAGATGTAAAAATAAATACAACATAATATCTGCATTATACATTGGCCTTTGAGGCGTCTTCTCTTTAAATGCTGGCCACTGAAAAACCAAAATTGGTCGCTGAAACAGTAGTGTATGTTTCAGTTTACTCGAAACATGTGTAAAACTGGAATTTCCAAGTATGAACTGTTTTTTAAGATGATAAACAGCTGGTTTCCTTATGAGAGAAATCTAAGAGTGTTATTTTGGGGGGAGTCAACTGCACACACTCCGAAAACCATGACGAACCTGATCATAGATATAAGGTGGTTCATTCTTCAGAAGTGCTAAAAACGCAGCTCACTAATTCCCTTCATGGTGAGGCACAAGTATGAGGAAGTATTTGAGAAAGAAGGGGAGCATGCCTCGAGTAGGTGGAGGTCCTATAGAATGCAAGCCCTTCATTTAGACATTAAAGCTATCCTCCTTCCCCCTAGGCTCCGCACAGCCCACTTGATATAGAAATAAACCCAACAGGTGCCTTCTCATTAAACTAGATGAGAGAAAACACAGGTTTGCCCTGGGGCCAAGTGTGAACTGACAGTTGAGGTGAGGAAAAGCAATTGTGGTATAGGAGACATGCAAAAAGGGGCTTTTCAGGAAGGAGTGGAGGTCATGTGTATGCATGTGCACTTACTCGTTTTCGTTGGGGCGATATCTCCAGTCTCATCAGAGCACACTTGTTGAGGGTGTTCAGCCTCCTGTGCAAACACATATAAAAGTGGTAACATTTAAAACAGGCTTCAAAATAATGGAGCTCCCTCTTTTTTCTTGAAAAACAAACCTCTCATCGACATGAGGATGTGGATTCGAATAAAGGATGAAACAAGTTGAGAAAGAGAATGAGGGGAGGAGAGAGACAGAGGGGGAGTTTGAGTGCAGCCAGGCTGGCTAATGAGCTGCTGAAGGATAATCCTCACATGAGCGGGAAGAGAATGAGAGGGACACCGAAAAGGAGAGAGAGCAGGGAGAATTAAATCTGCCGGAGTGCCGACGAAAGCTTTGGGAGGGGGGCAGAAAGCTTATCCCCCCAGCCACCTGGAGAAGGGGAGCAAGGGTGGTGGTGGGGTCCACCCTCTGGAGAGCTGTTAGAGCAGATCATGTAACAATGGAGAGATGAAGGGATGGGAGCCGATGGGAGTGTTGGGGAAGTGGGGAGGGGGTGAGAGGCTGCCAAGAGAGGAGACACTGAGATGATAGCTTCCAGATGTGGAGGAACACATGCTGTGGTTTATTACTGAGAGTTGGAATTCGATGATGGAGCCAACTCCATTAAGACGCCATTAACATCCTCCTCACATGCTAATTATTATGATGAAAGCACCAGCTACAATGCAAATCCACTCCTCTCCAGTGTTACTTTACTTTTCTTACCCTTAAACTTTTTTTCCTAAAACATCACACAAATAAAGCTTTGAAACCATTTACTCCCTAGTTGTTGTTATAGTTGAGCATTACGTGACTGTAAGATCTCGCGGCGCAAGGTAGGACTGAGATATTGCGCTTGCAGGGATGATACGAGATACCATAATGACTGAAGTAAACCCTATCAGCCACAGAGAAAGAACAAAATAAAGAGTCGGTATGGTCACAGAAAAGAAACACATACAGCGCATGGCTCCAGGGTTCTTATCGTGTCATTCTTTTATCTCATAGCCAACTTCTCAAAAGTATGTGTCTTTTTGAAGTCGGGCCCTCATGGCTTCATTTGGAGGAAAACGAGATAGTGAAAAAAGAAGGAGGGGGGAAGAATAAGAATGAGGGTGCATGAGAAAGAGAAAGTTAATTGTGAAAGGGTTTGGTGGGTCTCACCTGCAGAGAGCCTCAATCGCATCCCGATCGAGGAAGTCATGGTCTTTCGTGACAGAGAAGATGTCAATGGGGAACAGGGCATCTGAGAAGAATAGAGACAGAGAGAGAGTCAGACTAGTGTCGGCAGCCAGGTTGCTCAGATAGAACTTAAGATACAACCCCTATAGCCTCAAAAAAACACCCACCCACCCACTAGTACGCCCACCAGGACCTTCCGTCCAACCTATTGCCCCCCTCCATACAGCCGCGATGAAAAGCTAAAAGAGGAAGTAGCATCTTAGCCGACCAAACAAACACAGCTGCAGCTTTCAGAGTTGGCAGGCAGGGGGGATGTGGAGCACACAGGGAAAGAACAGGGGATTGATTGAAGAATGACAATAGGTGCTCCACCACCGCTCAGCGGTCCCACTTCCTTTTCTACTTCTCCTTCTTTCTCTCTAGTCCACCTCATTAACAGGATCACTTATTGACTGGGTCGCATTATTACTGAAGTGTCGCTTATCCTGTTAAGAGCGGTATTCTGGTGGAGAGATGGATGGACAGATACTACAATATTGTCAGGAATGTGACGGCCCAACCCAGAAATGGAGTCTTCTTTATTTAAATCCTCGGGGGGACTTTGATGATAACGAAATGCTGCTCAGGGGACAACAGCAACATAACTCTACTGTACTGATTGAGGCCTATCAGTCTCCTTATCTTTAGTGGGGCAATCACGTTGACAGCAGAGACAATTGAGATTATCCCACGGATACAAGGGAAGGAAAAATGTGTCCTGCAATGGTACAAGTTCCTTCTCGATTGGAGACGGCCACAAGATGCTCTAAAATCTGCACAGTGATTGATCGTGGTTTGCACTTTTGTGTTGCTGTATGAAAAACAGCCTCATCACCTGTGCAGAGACACAATGGACTTCCTGTTCGAATAGGAAACCTTTCACAGTTAAGTGGCAACAATCAATGACCTGTTGACAATGGTAGCTTAGTCCTGCTGTCATCGTCCTGTAGTTATGTAAGGGCAGCTGGTATGCTCATGGTATGCCTAAGTATCTATATGGAGTGTAAAGAATGCTTGATGTTTTCTGGTGAGTGAGTATTTAAAACTCAAAGGTCGGAGAGAGTGTTCTTTCTCCACCATTTGCCATTGTAACTTGATTTATGTTTGTTTTAACAAGCTAGTATAGACCTTTGGTCCCAAAAGAGTTACTAAATAAGATACATTATCGTTAATGTTTGGAATATATCAATGTGTACTTAGGTTTGCCTCGGCTTTAGTTCAGAGTAGAGTAAAACGACAGTGCTGAGAAATAATACACCAATTACACCTCAGGAATGTATGTGATGTGTGTGCATGCACAGGCACAAGTGTGAATTAAATACTTTGTGTGCCTGACAAAGGAGACAGTGTTTTTTAGCTTAACATTATCAGCTGTTGAATACCAAAGGGGTGTGGATTCACAATTAAGATTTTTTATAATTGCGAAAGTTGGTGTGGCAAGATAGTAACCTGAAGTCACAGCATGTAAGCTGGAAAATCGGTCTGATTATGCCATGATTCTCCACCTAACTGGTTTTCCCATAGCGAATGAGCTCTGGTCCTTAATAGTGGGTCTTACCTTCGTAAAGCTGGGCATACTGTGGGAACCCTGCGGCCCGGAGCCAGGTACAGGCCTCTTTGGCTTCGATCTCTGCGGATGAGACAAAGTGGAGCATAACAAAGGTGTTTAGAAGCTGTGGGAAACACTTCCACCCTTCAGACATACAATAAACTAAATGTTTACTACACACACATAGAAGCCTACAGAAAAAGAAAAGAAAAAACTATACACACATTAACCAAACCTAAGTAAGATTAATGACATACTCTGATGCAAAGGCCTCTTCTCACCTTTTAAAGAGACATCATTTGAGGTTGTTCTCCAAAACTCTACGAGCAGCTTATCAAATGCAAACCCTTTGACCCTTTTACCTATCTCACACTTGGTCACTCTCCTCTCACATGCTTCTAAAGCTTGAGCTCAAACCATCATTCGTGCAAATGTGTTAACCCCCTCACACGACCCGTGTGTGTGCCACTTAAGGTCTTTATCGAGGTACGGCAGAGGTTTTCGTTGTTCACACAGAGCTCTCCAGCAGAAAATGTTCCTATAATAATTCATGTGTTACTATTCGACTTATTGTAAACATATTTGTTTGTATTTGTCTATTCCTCTTACATTTATTTAATTTATTTTCTTTTAGCTACATAGGATATTTTATGGTTCAGTGTTATCAACCAGCCTATATTCTTCATTAAGCCAATTAAGATGACACGCTAATCCAATGTAATCACCTTCTGTTACGGTTTGAATGCAGGGATGTGTTTCATGGGAATGTCATCTCAGACTTTTTGTCCACAAGTGCTTTTGCCACAGTCGAACATGTTCACAACGCTCCTCCAACACAACAAACTCTTCTTTGTCCCTGTTTAAACACAAGGTGTGACATTTTGACTTGTTATGCTAAGTACTTTGCCTGAATGTTGGGGTCCACTGTGTGTCAGAGGAGCTGTGCGGATGTCTCCCAATTATCTGTGAAAGCCCTTTAGATGACATATGCCAAATGGTCACCCACACCCCAGCGTCCTCTATTGCTCCATCACCCCTTGAGCCAGCAGTCTGACGACAGAAGACAGACAGAAACAGGTCTCCAGGCCTGGGGGCGGTGACTTTACAATGTCTTCTTTAACAGAATGACACCAAGGACAAATGTTGCACAGGCTTGAGAAAAACTTGTAAACAAAACCAGTGGAACAAAGGCAGGAAAGGACACTGGTAAACCATGGATGGTAGTGACAACATGTAGACTGACTGCAAAATACCAGCCGAGAGGTTTGTGAAGGCCTTAGTTCATATAAGTCAGTAAAAGTTTCAAATAATACAATCCCTGCAATCAGACAGTGTGACTCTTACACTTTTAATAAAGGTGCTATATTTGGTGTAAAAATATATATATATATATATAGTGTGTGATGGAGCATATAGTAACCACCAGTAAAGAGAAGCAGAGTAGTTTCCTGTATATTGGAAGGCCCAGTTTTGCAGTTCCAACTCATTTCAAGGCTGAATTACATCAATAAATTGCTTTTTTGTATTTAAGCTGAAGCTCAAGAACACGAGCTTAAAAGAAAAACAGAAGTCGACTTAACTGGATAGCTGAAGGCTTTATAGTATTTTTGTCCATGTGGAAGTAATACAGAGATAAACGGGTTATAAATAAATCTGACATTACAAACGTGAAATTGACTTCATATGGACAGAAGATAAGTAGTACCAGACAGGTCAGAAAAGACGACTGCAGAAAAGGTTGTGGGCTCAACACTTTATATGAGCATTTACATACTGACAACAAGCCTAGACGGCAGACAAACCTACTAACAAAAAGGTGTCAGACAACCAAGCAAGGGTCTCCCCTCTGCTACTGCAGGGGGCTAAGGGCCTGCTGAAAGAACTAGCGACAGCAGCATCAACCCAAGTGTAAAATAACACATTAATGTGTATGTTTTAACACAAAAGTTGGTTCTATTTTTACACATGGATAAGAACTGGCACGTCACCGACACCAAGTCTGTGTATTGAGCCTTGTATTTCTGGAGGGCACCCAGGAGAAAGTAGAAACAGAGGGCTTATTAAAACAACATTCGTGAAAGCAATCGCTGTTTGATTCTTGTGTTTGCCTGTGTGTGTGCACAAGCAAGTCTGTGTGTGCTTGCAACCAACCTCATGTTTAAAGACAAACCATTCAGAAGACAGTAAAGCTATTGAAATGCAAAGTAGACATACAACACATGGTTAGCTTTCCACCCCCAACACCATCACGCAAAAAAGGGCAAGGCGATCCAATAAGTGCATTGAGGGGGAAGATATCCAGTGACACACCCCAGGGGTCAAATCTACTTTAAAGTGACATAAAGTGGACAGTTTGCCAAGGGAATCAAATGATGACAAAATAATTCAACGCAAAGGTGAATCAGACTGAATGATGTTTGTCACTGCACCATATTGTGTCTCTGTTAATTCACAGAGGGAAGCTCGAAAAAAATTCTATCTTTTGTTTGGCTGTAGGACGTGGACAGCGGAAAGACGTCCAAACAACCCAATAACAGAGACACAACACATATACATCTGGAATCTAAAACAGTATATCCCAGGCATTCCAGTCATAAAAATGTCCCCCAACAATACTCCGCCCAATCCTTCGATTATTTTTGTTTACTTCGATAACTTGAGATTCATGAGTGTGTTTAATTTTTTTCTCCTCCTTACTGTCCACCCCCATTCCTCAGCCCTCGCCAGGGAACTACCTCACTTCCTCTTCCTGCTTCCCTCGCAGGAAGAGAGCCGAGCGGTGGCTGCCGACCACCCGGCTGTAAGGCCCTGCCTTCGTTTGTTCCTGGCCAGATAATAGGCGGGGGAGGCAGCCAGGACAAACATTGGCTCTTGTGATTGTGTGTACTTACCAAAGGTCCTCAAAGCCACACCACACCGATGACTTACAGCAAACACTTATCTCTTAAATATGACTTTTCTTTTTCTAACAGTTACCGTCGAGCAGAAAAGGGAAGTCGAACACCTTGATAACCGTCTACATGTGGCAGGTTCTCTGAAGTACAACAGATAACAACATGACTTCAAGGTCAACTACAGCCCTGTTAATTCTAAATGTCTCAGCAAACTAATTATACTGCATTTGACCACATATTCCCTTATGTGCAGGGACACACTCTGGACACATTACTCTTCATGTTTAGATTTCACGTAGAAGCAATATGATCACAAATACAATACGTTCAGATATATGTAGGTAGTCTGAAATAAACACAGTCTAAACTCAAGTCGACTTTTTGTCTTTTCAACCCCAGTGAAACGAAAACCATACGCTAAAGTCACCATTACCTCACTGCAAATGGTGGCCTTCTGTCAGGAAATCCACCAAACCTTTTTCCTACTTGGTCGTCACTAGTTTCTGGCTAGGGGACATCCAGATAGACGAACAAACAGGTGGGTAGATCATTAAGTGAATCAGACCAGACCATAGCTCCTGATCCTGCTTTGGGAGCCACACAGGATGTCTGAAACATGTTTATCAGGCGGAATAAGGGTGAAACTCAGAAGCACAATTCAATCTGAATGTATTACTTTTATATGGACATAAGTGCAGAGGAATCCACGGTTGGAGTGAAAAAGTTGTGTATTAGCTCTGGTTGGTATGAATGAGAAAAGTCAACAAATTGAGACACACTGCTTCTCAGAGGGAAAGAAAGATGAGAGCAACTATATAGACAACATGACTAATAAGAGCCAAACTGATGCTAATAAACAATTTCATATGGATCACGAGTGGCTTCTCTCCTAAGCTTTGTCCGAAGATGAACTGGTGAGTCACCAATCAGGGTTAGGCTTCACCAACTGGCGGGCAGTTTTTGACTTCTAAAATTACTCATGATGGCTGTTCTTTGCTTTCACTTCTCCTGCCCTCACCCTCGCCTCCTCTGATCTCTCTGCTTATTTCAACTGTTCAGCCCTTCTCTTCTCTCCTTTCCTGTGGCAGGAAATTCTCACAATTGCCTGCTAGAGTTTCCCTCCATCGCAGGAGGCAGTGGGGTCTAGGTTGGCTGAGTCTGAATGCTCAGCTCCACTGGGAGTTCGTCAGCAGCTATAGCAAACAAAGGACGCTGCAACCCACCTCAAAGGCTGTGCTCCCTACATGGCAAACTGGAGGTCAAGAGTCTGAATACAGTTATCACTGGAGCTGGGACTTTGAAGTAGGCAGATTAAGAAGAATGCTTGACTAACAACTGTTGTGAATTGAGGTGGCTTATCTGGAATTACCCGATCGTCGCTGGGTCCCAAGAGTGCCGACTGCAAAACCGCCCGGATTCTTATCAACTCTAGGTCTGAGGGGGGCATTCTGAAGGAGCTGCAAAGTGGGTCTAGACAGGTGATGTGATAAACTAGGCCAGACTCCGCGGCTCAATTGTAATCTACAACATGCAACGCTAGGAGTCTGGATGCTGCCGATGTTTGACCTTCACCATGGAGGTGACCAGGACGAGCTGTTGAGTTGCCCAACTTGAAGAACATGTTTACCAATTGGTTCATGATCTAATGCTTTGGGAAGCAATTTCACGAATGATCACAATGTATTTAACAGCTTGTGTCTGTGTGAAAGTATCGAGAACAACTGGAGATAACAGGTTTTTTGAATGTGTCTAATGTAGAACCCCTTTCGTACTCTACTGGAATGCACAGACAGACGATAACAGGTTTTTTTCCTGATGGGTGTCATATTTTGTGATTTCACGGCTGAGACAGCTGGCTGTTCGCTGAGAAGGCCTGGCTGTTGGCTAACTGAGACGCTGCCAGGAATATCACCATCTGGCTGGCCTCAAGCTATGCCCCCTTGACTCACACACACACACATAATGAGGTTACAACCATGACCCATTCCAGCTATCTACCACCAGCCGGTGCAGACACGCATGCACGGACACATATGCATGCAACCACACAGCTGGCCCAGATGGATCATCTCAGAGCTAACCCCAGAGTCCCCTCTGCTCCCTGATGTCATATTTATTCTGCCACAGAAGTCCCTGGCTGAGGATCAGGTGACCAGGCCCATTCAAAGCCCCTGATAAGCTTTCCATGGCCAGACAACGGCATACCTGCCAGGAACCTCCCCCCCTCTTGATAGTTATCTTTTCTACAGCATATCCCAGCACAGCTCGGTACCTTCAACACTGGGAAGGTACATGTGAAAATGAACATATGTTTCTCCTCACAGGACATGAAGAAACTGTGTGCCAGCTGGATGTAAACCTTTCAGATAAGGCAGCAGCTCACTTCCTGCCTCACAAAAAAAGCAGATGAATCACTCTTGTTTGTTCACCTCTGCTCCAGCTCTACAAATAACCTATATCTATCCTGGACTGAAAGATATAGAGAGAAGTCTAGCTAACCCCTGTATGGGACTTTGTGGAAGTATGGCCACAGTGTGATATCTCTAAAATAGCATAATTGACCTTAAAGCATGGTGGCTGGACATCTGAGTGTCTTTGACCCTGTTGTTAATGGTTATATGGTTCAACTGAACCCCACTGCAGCTCCTATCTGTGTCAGACCTCAGGCAGCTGATAAGGAACCATGTGTTGGTTTAAACAGTTGAAACAGTTAAGACAAAGAGCCAACGGCCACAAATCAACTTAAGTCTACCAGTGCAGGACAGAAAATTGACTTTTATACAACCACAACACACATCCCCTCACATATTCCCTGTTGGCAAAAGGTCGGAAGTCAAGCAAAAGGCTCAGACAGTTAAAACAAACTGAATCACTGAAATGGCCTGAAAAGGGTCACAGACTGGTACAATACCTCTTGTTAATCTTAAAAGACACTAAATACGACTTAGGCAGGACATTACGGTTCACGACCCAGTTTCCACACAACTACCAAAGTTTAATTTAATCCTGTTGAACCCTTCCAGGGGAATTGAGGTCCGCTACTAGACTTTCCTGAGTCTGTGCGTAAAAGGACTTTCTCTACGCAGACAATTGTCTTAAAATCAGGAAAACATTATACATAGGGAGGTTTGTAACTAGTGTAATAGACAATCAATATTTAAACAGGATAATCAGTAAGTTTGGATGAAAGCTGGGGACATTTGGAGCCGCGGAGATCTGCGTAAAGCAGGGGGAGATTTCTTATCTGACAGCCCGCAGCGTTGCGCGATAGAGACGATTTAAAGAATGTTTTACTCGAGGGTACAAATCAAGCAAACCTCCAGACTCTTGAACACATAAAGTAACTCAGAATAAGCACACGGTAAAGTACAAATTATCTCTAGGAGTAACCTATGTTTTCCTGGACAAACAGGAAACCGCTTGATTGTATGGTCACGATTTGGCTAGATTTTACGCAAGAAATCAACGTCCCATCACCAGCCACTACTCATTATCATTGATTTAATTTCTCGTGGTAATGATATTTGTGTATAGGACTTACGTGTTAATATCATTTTCAATGTCTCGGGTGCGACCAGCCTCGGCTCTTGGCTTCGCCCCGGCAGCCTCCGACCGTCCAGTCAGCTCTACTCCGCTGTTGGGGACGAAGCGCGCATGATAAATCCAGAGCAAAAAGAAAATCTCAAAACTGTACAGTCGGCTGCACGTGTCGTCTGATTGTTGCACGAGACAGTAAATCCATGGTTATAAGGTGATTTGCAATACAACAGGATTCCCGGGACTTCCGACTGACTCCAGCTCGGTGCGCCTCTGAATGAAGCGCCAGCGGCAGCAGGAATGTGAATGGAGAGTTGTGTGATTCAGGCTTTAGGAATGGGCAGCTCTGCTCTGACTCCACCCCCCCCCCCCCAGCCCCAACGCTGCTTCACCTCCTCTCCCCCCTGATAAGGAGCTGGAGACACCCAGGTCCACTCAGGGCAGACCTCAGCAGTCAATAATGTGCAGGAAAAAGTGTTTAACGACTTCAAGACGGATAACGACCGAATCATAACTTGCCTTTGTTGATCATGACACAAAGCTGCTGTATTTAAATGGTGCTCTGGTGGCTCCTGTTCTTCTCGTATATGTCTTGTTTCCTCATCATTTGTATCTATTTTCATTGTCCGTGTGTTTGTGTGTTTATTACGAATTTCACCGCCATAAAATCGAAGGTTATTTTTCTGGCTCCCGGGGATCCCCCCTTTATTCATTTTCATCCCCTGCCTCGTCTTGAGCCTCAACCACCTCCCATATAATAGGCTCCGATCGACTCGGATCTGGGGCCGGGTTTGCATAACATTAGAAAACAGTGGAGACAACTGAGAGACGCTCCTTTGTGACCCCAGATTAAGTCTGAAAAGCGCAAGTGGCCCGGTGAATAGAGAGCTGCTGCAGGTATGGTAATGCCTCTGGCTTTGGCTTTGCCTCTTGCTCCTGACGCTCAGGTCTACTCTGCAATAACAACTCATTTTCGGGGGGGGGGGGGGTTCTAGTAAGTCATGATGATAAATAAGTTTGTTGAAAATACACTCCGACAACCATTTTAAACATCTAGAAAAAAGTATCAATGTAATCTAAGGCGGCAATTACAATAACGTACCTCAAGGCTACGAATTGTATTTTCTTCTTTTTAAACGCTTTTTCTTAAAATCCAAGCTGTGGTTTTGGGTATACGATTTAAAATCTCATTAAACGAAAGGTTTGATGGTAAAACTCCTAATATAGTTGTCCGTTCCCCTTTCCTCTTCTAGGAAATGTTTCATCAAAAGTTTTTCCTTCTCAGTGACCGTCAGTATCTGGCATGAGTTCACTCTGTGATTATGCCATGGAAACACACAGGGAAAGAGAGAAGTCACCACGTGGCAGGGAAAACACATGCAACCCAAAGCTTGAAGTGGTGGAGTGGGGGAGAGGATGATGCAGAAAACCCTGGCTGATGTGCCATCTGGCTTTTGGCTGTGGTGCACCCGCCCCAGCTGACAGGGGAGTCACATGTGATTCACCCAGAAGAGATGCTGCACGCTGCACAACTTTCAAAGAGCGCAGCATCACAAGTCTTTCCAGAGCAGGCGTTCATAAGAGGAGCCACTATTCATATCCAATTTTTTGCATGCCTTTTTTGCTGTGTCATCAAACCGATTCTTCGCTAATTAACCCAATTATCTGACCATTGATAACGAATATGGTTTGATTCTGATGCCATGTTTTAGAGGTCCAGCAAAGAGATTTAAAGACACAGGATTTCCATCTGTGTTCTGTAGCTGTAATGTATGTGGCAGTTGAACATATGGCCCAACAAAACCAAAACCATGAGTTCATTTTGTTATTAGTGCTACATATATGACTAATTGTTTAATGGGTAAGGTAAACATCTTCTTTAGTTGTAAAAAGAAATGATATGCAATTTTGTCTGTTTTATATTTTAAGTAAAGTGATTTGATTTCCCTAAGCCTCTTATTTTCACACATACATTACATCTGGAGGGACACTGACAACGAAAAATATGGAGGACACAGGGAGAATAAAAAGCAAAGACAAGGAGAGATGAAGAGAGATTATCAAACAAGACCAAATCCCCGAGCCATACTATCCGACCACCCAGAGGTTTTTACCCAAAACCCCAACCTACCCTCCCCAGAGATGGGTCAACCACCCTCCGCAGAGACAAGTTGGGGAGTCATGCTCTTAAGTTGTTTTGTGGAGATGAGAACAAAATAATGCCAGCGGTTGTTGATAAATGTGAGTGGTAAAATGTGAGATCAGACGAGCAGACTGCTGCTGCTGCCAGTTGCTTATTGGCAAATGAGTGTGCCTCTACAATTTTCATTCATCAAATCTTGTCAAGACTCAGGCGCTTGTTTGGCTCGTGATACGCATATGGATTAAATACACGCATATAATAAGGGCTTTGGACAAAAGAGAGGCAATGCAGAGATGCATCAGTGTTACCACGACAGACACAAGGGATTGGAACTGGTATTAAACATAAGGGAAAAGTTGGAAGGGAAAGATTTAGTGGATTATCGCATGATTCATATAGCCAGTTTTACTCATGTCTCAAGCTGTTCTAGATGATCAAATCTTATATTTATTGAAGCAAAAGTCCAGGTGTAAAAGCAAAAACCAACCACAAACATTTTATGTTAATAAAACGGGCCTTGTTAAGTTGTTGCTGCTGGGTTTGTTGGGTGAAGCTACTGTTGTAGGTTGTAAACTTTACAGTGTCACCTCTGACCCCCAAACACAGAAGGAGGGACCAGAGGAGAGAAATGGAGAAAGTGAGAAAGAGAAATAATTAAAAGAATTTATAACTTTATGAAGACACAGATGAAATGAAGAGAAGACATTGAAGAAAAGACAAAAAAGGACAGAAAAGAGAGAAGTAGGAGGATGAGGATGAAAGATTCCCCCCCCTGCGATGGATAGACCTCCTCTGGGTTCGCCTTGGGGTTTACGCTCCCCTCTCCAACCATTCCTAACCCCAAGCAGCGGGGCCAGGTGAGGGTCAGCGGACGGACGTGTCAGTCCACCACACACACACAGACACCCAAGGCAATGTCAACAAAGACTTGAGACAAAGGAGATATTAGGAGATAACCAAATTATGAGTCTGCAAAGGTCACAGTAGCCGTCCTATAAAAAAGATGAACATGTTAGGTGTGGTTCTGTGTAAATGTCTGCAAATGCCTAGACTCTGATTTCTTTATGGTTGACATAGTTGGCACCACTGGCAGGTTATAAAAAACGAGGAGAAGAACATTTATGTATTTATTACATACTTTTCACTGTTTACTACTTTCCTTGGTGCATGTGCTTGTATTTCAATTAGAGGCAGGGTATAGAGGGATAGCAACTTTTATTCTGCATCTAATTGTCAAAACTTTGATTTAAAGCCTCCCGTGATAAACTTGTGTCCTCTCCACAGATACAGTCTCAGATAACGACTTTAACTGCTGTGTGTGTGTAAGCAAAACCAAGTGGGTGAGTGAGAGGTGGGACTTAATCTTTTCATAACAGGAATCTCTAGAAATAGCTCATCCATGGTCTTGGGGATCAGCGCAGTGAGACACTGATTATAAAGAAAGAAAAAAATAATGAGAGAGAGAGAGAGAGAGAGAGAGAGAGAGAGAGAGAGAGAGAGAGAGAGAGAGAGAGAGAGAGAGAGAGAGAGAGAGAGAGAGAGAGAGAGAGAGAGAGAGAGAGAGAGAGAGAGAGAAAGAGAGAGAGCGAGAGCATGTGCCTCCACACACACAATGGCGAGGAGGAAATGCAGGGAGACAGAAACCTGGACCAGCACACACACACACACACACACACAAACAAAGGAAGTGTGAAGCAGACAGCGGGCCGAATGCCTCGCCGACACCCTCTCCGGGCTTTGATGGACTGACCACGATCACAATAGAGACAGGAGCCTGACACACACACACACACTTAAAAAAAACAATGAGTCGTTGCTGTACCGCCATATACTTTTCATCCATGAAGCTGTGGTTCTTCATGTTGGATCTCCTGCTTATCATTGAAGTTTCACTCATCCAACCCACGCAGCAGTGTTGGTCTTTTTAGTCTGTGCACGAGTACAAAAGCAAACTCTAAAGCAAGAGAACCACTGGACGTTTGCTGTGTGCCGGGTTAGGTTCTTAAGAGTCTTGGGTGTAGTTTTGTCTGCGTGTCCACTAACATGTAGACTGCACAGCTTCCCATGTTTTAAATGAATGTGAGTGAATAACAAGGGCAACTTTCAATTTTTGTGACACTAAGTAGGTTTAAGCATACAGTTGTAACTCCAACCGCAAAATAATAAGAATAGACCTAGCTTTTACTGGATTTCTGCATCTCTCTTCAATGTTAATCAACTCCAATGTACATTATTCTTGCTAAATGTTTCTGTGCACATGAATTAGTGTCTTGAATGTAAACCTGCGATACCCACAACAAACCTGTAGATGAATGAGATCAAGATCAAGTGTTCATATATCGTGGTGGATCTTTTGGCTCTACACAAATTGACTGGTGGAATCTGTGCTCTGTTCATCTCAATATGGGGATGATGTTAAAGACAAAATATTGTTTTCTGTTGTATAATATGGAGCATGGTTGGCCAGTGCGCCATGAAACTTTGCCTTTAATAAAAAACGATACAAAAAATATAAAAACATGGGGACATTCGTACATTGGCGTCCAGAGTTTGCATGGTTCTTAATGAGTTGGCTGTAAATCTTTTGATGTGAGCATCAGTACCATTTTTAAGGAGTTAAATCAATGTTTCTCTGTAAAGCACAACCATATGTGCCTCCTGCTTAACCTTGGCTCTTAGACAATGGAGTGGACAATCACTGGCCAACACTAATGTGCAAATGCTAAAGCAAACAGTGTGTGGGTTAGCTCATACACACACACACATCTGTACACTTACACACACAGCAAGCACGCGTGTGCAAAAACAGTAACTGGTTGTAGACTTACAGAACACAGATTGTATAATTCTCTAGCTGATTTTATTTGCACCTTAACAGCCATGCTGAATGCAAAGTAAATAAAGAGCTAAAAATTATAATATAGAATTCCTTCTCTTGCTGCTGAAATTCAGTGAGAAGGTGAAAGTATGTGGATTTTCTTTACAAAAGGAAGCTCTGGATCTCGAGGAAATTCACTCATCTCTTGTCTTGAACAAGATAAAGGGGCACTTAAAAAGAGCACTTACATTCACACCACTCCAAATTAGAGCTCATATTTTTCTTATTACACATGCTGGAGGGAAAGTAGCTTAGTGAAGGTTTCGCTTGAGGCAGCGAGACGGATGGAAGAGGAATCACAGAACCAGGGGGTAATTGTAAGAGATTTTTAAAAAGGAACCCTGACAACCTAAGTTGTATTTTGAGGATATAGAGAGAAGAGTAAACAGGTTGCCCACTAAAGCTGGTGAGATGATTTTGAAAATAGTACAATGTGAAGAAAGAAGTGGAAACATCTATTCAAACTTTACAAAGTTGTAAAAACTAAAGTGTTTTTTCTTCTGGTTGACATTAATCTCACTTCTAAAAGTCTCAACAACATTTACAGCTCAGTCGTTATTTAGTTAAAGTGAACGAAAGAAGTTGATATTATTTATTTTTACAGGATCCAACACCGAAGGGCGTTTCAACACAGACAAAATGTGTGTGTGTGTGTGTGTGTGTGTGTGTGTGTGTGTGTTTGGGTGTGGGTGTGCGTGTAAGACCACATTTTTCTAAGAATTACAAGAGGCGGAGGTCTGATTGGGAAACCAACATGAATACTTGGAAAGTGGCTAATGATGCCAACCAGCTGGCTGTGAAATAAGAAACACAACAACATTTTGAACTGTGCTGCACTGCCTGGAAAGTGAGGTTTAATAATTATAGTTTGAATTGAGAATTGATCTGCGATTCACACCACCAAGGCACCATTCCTTACTTTCATCACTCAAATACTAACCTTAGTTAGCATATGTAAAGAGGAAAATCCCACTAACCCAATCACGATCCCTTGAATAAACATTTAAAAACTGGATTAGCACCCAGTGGAGCAAATACCTTCACAGAGGCACAACAGTCCCCTTAAATTCAATCAGGCTTTACTTTGCAAAAGGTAAAAGGACCATCCCCTATATAAAGCAACAACGGAGAATAAATTAAACATCTACAAATCTGTCCACTGATACAGATCAGGATACTTCCAAAGGCTTCAGAACAGTAACTAAATGGCCTTTAAGGTGAGACTGTTTTGTCAATCACTTGCTCTTCTGCTTTGATTGCTCCCATCTATGTACCCACACAAATAAAAAGACTCAAAAACAGACGATTTTTAAATAGTCTCAAGTCTAAATAAATAGGTTCATATAAAGTAAATAAGTTCGGAAATGGTGCATTCGTCACACATGATTTGTTTTACCTAGGGGTACAACTAAAGTCACCTTACCTAATCCAACATAGCCTAGTAGGCTGTTGCGCGGGTTTAATAGATGACTGGTTTAAAATAATTATTCTTGAACACAAATGTTACGACATGAACCCATAAGAATGTATGTTCTGTTGTTTTTAACTGACATAATGATGAACTGTTGTGGATTTGAACAGAGTTGGCATAGAGTTGGAGGAGCAGGCATGGGTGTCAAACGTACGCCAGCAACCTTTCAGCAGCAGTGACTGATGGGCCCTCGGGTGCTAGATTTAAGTTGCATCGAGATGACGAGCCCTGCAGGGTGATGGGTGCATGAATGAGGAACAAGGTGGGGGTTGGATAAATGCTCAATGTGCAGGGAGAATGAAGATATATGACATCAGGGTGAAATAAGTTGGTGGGTGCGACAGATGCCTGTTCATTCCGTTTGTGTGAGTGGTATGTTATTATCCTGTGATGGTGTTCTGCATATGCATCACCATACGGAGGTGTCCAATAACAAGCTTGACAATATAAAGTGCACAATTCTCTTTCCCTTTTGTACGTTCTTTCCTGTTTTTGACTTCTGTCACGGACTCCTGGACCTATGAAGACCAAATTCCAATGTCACACATGTCCATTCTATCCCTCTGTCTGCAGAAGCAGCCAGTGAGTAATGCAGGAAGTTCACGCTTTAGTCTTCCCTGGCCTGACCCATGACCTCCTTTGAACCTTGACCCCTCGCAAGCCATGTGACAAACCGTGCAGACATCTGGGCTGTCATGACAAACACAAACCAGGTTCATCCGGGGAGATTATCGCTGATCCAGAGGCTCCTTCGGCAGAAGAGCAAGGAGCAGGTTTGAGTTTCAGAGTGATTTCTACCAGCTCCCAACTTCATACGGCGTCTGAGATCTTATGCTATTTCTTAGCAGATAAGAGGAGAGAGAGCAGAGCCACAGATAAGAGAGATGGGATGAATGTCAGACACACCATGACAAATCCTATTCCAGAACTGAAATAGAAAAGAGATCAGTGCCTGAAATAAATTTCTAAATCCTTTTCATCATTGCTGAATATATTACTTTTATAAACCTGATAGTGATTGAAAGGTTTCCACTGTTTTGATACTAAACCAATAATCTACTTACAGTGACTTAAAACATGTGATTACTTATATTCTGATTCATCCTAGAGATTAAAGGTCTTTTTGCTTTGTGTGTTGGTAATTTTCTGCCCTTCACTTCTAGCCTGACAAATCCCAGCAGGAAGGCAGACATCAGGCCGTAAATATTAACTCATTCCTCATGTGACAACCCTGACCTACTAAACTGGAGATGGACATGAGACTCATGCACTCCCGTGCAAACCTACATATTAAAGTAGCTTTTTGTAAGCGCTGACCAACAAAGAAGGTTTTTCATTATTACTATGAAGAGCCTTAGTTGAGTTAGAAAAATCTAAATGTTTGTCTTTGAGCATAGCTGACCCATATCCAGTGAATAAGAATCTAAGGAATTTGACAAATTAAGCCAAATACAAATAAGCAGAAGGGAGTCTGTGTGTTTAGCTGCGTTGGAAGAAAGTGGCATCTTTGGCAGAGGACAAAAACTCACTGTAAACGCCCTGACATCCTGGTTTTCTTCATAAAAAAGAGGGCATCGTAGAAAAGTAGGACACAGGGTCAAGGCGTCTATTAACCAAATAAAAATGATTAATTGATAATATTAAGGAACTATATAGCTTGGGAGTCAAATCCGATTTTGGAACAGGGGCTTCAGGTTTCTGTGATGGTACATTTTCTCTGGTCACTTAAACACTTTATGTGATTAGCCCTGATGCCCTGAATCCTGCTTTAGCGACTGACTGTCTCCGACACTGAGACATAGCTGGTTTATTTACTTTAGGGGCTAATGGACAACACTGATGGCATTTGTGGATGGGGGTAGGGGTGGGGTGGCTGCTTTGGGTGATGAACAGGAGCTTCAGTCAGACCTGTGTCCCCCTCCCTCCCTCCCTCATCCCACTGCTCCTCATCGGCCCCAGTGGGATGATAGCTAAGCTCCTGAGGAGGGAGGGGGACTAATACTCTCCAGCTGGAGGTTGGCCACAGTGACAGGACCTCCATATGCCCAACAGATTGAGCTGTGGCTCTCATCACTGACCCCTCTCTTTCCAAGACTGGTGGAATGGGAGTGGACAGGAAACATAAAACTGCAATGCAGGAGAGACAAGGGCAGAAAGGCAGGACAAGATTCTGAATGACGATGTCATTAAAGGTTTAAATCGGTCACATAGTAGATGAGTGCGAATAAAATATAATTATACAGTAGAAGTGTGATGAAAAGGAGTAGGCCAGGGAATGAAAGTGTACCTGTAGTAGCTGTGATAGTTTTAGGCTTAAGCTGGTTCAAAATGTTATCACCAAAACAAATTAAGATACGTCAGCAGGGATCCTTGAATGACGCAACACAATTTCTTATCAATCGATCCATATGGTGAGACAGGCATTAGCCAAATCATTAGAACTCATCTTTTGGGAAGCATAGATATCTGCACATAAGGGAACATTAAAAAACACTCATGCTAGTGCTAGAAAAATTTTGCGGATCATTGATGTCTATTCAGACCTTAATTGCAATTTAGGAAATTGTTAAAGAAGACAAGCAACCAATCAATAAACCAACGCACCAACCAACCAACCAACCAACCAACCAACCAACCAACCAACCACTGTATGAGCCACACCACTAGCATGGCTAAAAATGGCCTTTGGAGAAGAAACTAAGGGTTCTTAGCTCATGCTGGTAAAAATTCCAGTCTTCCCAAAAAATGGACTGGAAACTAACTCAAGGTATCTTTATTGAAGTAATTGGTAATTCTCTTATTGAAAATGAAGAAAAAAGTCATTCCATGTTAATTGATAATGTTTTGCATTTCACTCAAAGGTACATCACATGATACCAGTGTAGGTCACACATACAACTGTAATTTCTACCAACAATGGTCCCTGTTTTCTTAGAGGACAACAGAGTTCTCATTATACTTGTGTTGAGATGATATGGCCAAAGAGAGATCAAACTACAAAAAAAATGTTTAGGGCCTTTAAGAACAATAAAATCAAGACACGCTTCCTCACATTAAGTGCTGCGGCCAGAAGAGGCTGCTGGGTTACTGAGTTCGGCCTTTATTCAGCCGCAGGTCGAGGTTTTGAACTCCATCCTCAAAACGGTCATGCTCACGAAGCTTCAGACAGCCGGGCTTTTCTAGCTCACATTTCAGTGCAAGCATACTGTTAAGAGCCACTCAGGTGGTTAAGATGACAGCTATGTTGACACTGCAGAAAGACAGGCCAAGAGAATAAAGGACCCAACATGTTTACCACTCATTATCTTTCAACAGAAAGCTGTTTGTGCAGACACAAGAAAATCGAAAGGTATGTCAATCAAACAAACCCTCAATTTCAAAACATTTTCAGAATGTCTTGTTCATATCATTACGGACTTTCTGCTTTATTTAATAGCCAGCGAATGAACAGGGAATTTGTTCAGAGGGAATGTTTGTGACCTGTTACGCTGTTTAGCCCAAGAAATGTTGGGCAGACATTAAGTTCACTGGCCCTGACCTCAACCACACACACACACACAAAAGACATTAAGTTGTCAAAGTGTCACTTAGCCAACATGCTAATTCTATGCGCTCCAGTGCTTGTATTATACCAGCTGTAAGGAGCTAAAGTGGAGGTTGGCCTGAGCACAGAGGGTGACAACACTCAGCCAGTGGCCCCGTGTTCACCCATTCAGGGTGGCAAAGGGGTTACGATCCCTGAGTGACAATGAGGTGAAAGGTCACTGGCAACAACTCTCGATCAGAAGGAGAAAGGGACATTAAATGGCTACTTAGTCTCGAGAGAGATTATGTTGAGCACGTTGGGGATCTGTGTTGAAGTTGGAAACCTAACGTAAAATAAAGTTTTGGCCACATCTCTCTTTGAGGTACAGAGACAGATGAATTAAAACACTGGATGCATTTGATACTACTTGATGATTGTCCAGAGAAGAACTTGTGATTTTGCCCTCAACAATCTTTCCTTTGAGATTCTCAGAAAAATATTTTTAAAAGCCTGAGGGCATCAATAACTCCTTCCCCAGATGCTCACAAGAACAGCTGATGTTGGGTGCTGTTCAGCTCCAGGCTTCTAATCCAATTCCTACCGACTGATAATCAGACGATTCTAGTTAAATATCACATGTAGTCGCCAGAGGTGTTTTGTCATGGCCTAGTCATAACATTTAATTCATGCTTTTACAGATCTAACTGCTTCGAAGACAGTGCAGGTGAAGGAGATATTTTGAAAATGGTCATCTTGACGGTTCCGTTTTCCACTGTGATATGTTCTCAGCTGTCAGGGTGTTGAAGTCCTTACTAACATAATGACAAATGCAGGATGGAAAGTATGTGGGGCGGGAAAAAAACTTAAATACTAAACCCGATGATCCACAGCGGCTCTTGACCTCCTCACAAATAAGAATACCAGCCTGTTTCCTGCATAGAGAAAATGAAAGGTCCGGGGACAGGTAGCACATTAGGTGGAGGTGGGATGTTTCTTTAAATGCCATTCTGGAGACCAATGAGTTACCTTCACAATTTCCTTCAGCAGCTAAAAATGTAATAAATATTTGGAATCTGCGAAGCAAACGGATGATCTTGAGGGCTGGGGCAACGCATCGACGTAATCGATGAATACGTAGATTTGCCTAACATGTGTCGACACGTCGTTAGGAAGGTGGATGCACAAAGCGCATGGACTCTTCTGTTTTTTATAGGTAAACTTCATTTAATGGTACATATTTAGGTAAATGCATTTATTGTCTCCTGACCAATGCAAACACAGGAATATCCGGTTGTGTTTATGAATGACACTTCACTATTTTAAACTCTATAAAATGTCAAGGTCTATTATCAAATCTTTGTTTGGTCATCCCTTTATTTCTCATGAACTTTTTGTCTCTTTACAATAAACACACTAAATAATTAACTGTGACGAACTGCTTAAAATCCAATTTAAAATTGATGGGTCAAAAATACAAACAAGATTAACTTAAAATCTCCTGTGCATTGACTCAGTAAATAAAAATGGCAAACCCACTGAAACCCAGAGGCAGACACTCAGGAAATGAAGGCCCTCTGGTGAGTAAACAAACAACATACCATGAGATCAGGGACCCCAAGAGGCAGTTAAATCACCAGAGATGAGACCGTCTTAATGGGGCAACAAAACTTGTTCTAAGTACCCATCTGGGATAAATCCTCCTGGAATGTAGCTGTTCTACAAGAAATGACCAGTAACATGTCGTCATGCCATCTTCCTATATCGTCTCACATCTCAGGTACTAAAACTGACGACCTTGGACACAAAGTATTCAAGACAGCTTTGTCCTTCCAAAATTGTGTGGACATCTTCAACATCTCCAATTGGACATAAACTTCAGTTCACTGTTATTCTGACCCCTGTTTACCATCTTCCCTCAGATGGATGTGCCGTCTGTGTGTGCATGAAGAAGTGCACCTACCTCCACCGTGCACACACAGATGGTCAAACTCTCAAAGTTATACTTCTTTTTTTTTTTTAAATAGAGATCTGCATTTACATTTATGATAGTGATATACATGAATGCACCCCCCACCCTTTATTCCATGTTTTAGGAGAACTTTAGACAATACAATCTCAGGCATTGAGCAAACCACAAATCACCAAACCCCCAAAGCTCAAATTGTCACACACCTTTAAGACCTGAACTCTGTAAACTGGCAATGTGCTGCTGATGAAGTTACTGTCCTCTATGGGACCCAATTGTGCAAAATAATACATCATTATTGTATATGTTGTAATTCCTCTCTTCCCTCATCTGTTTTCTCTATCCCTTGCTTTTTTTTATTTCAGCACTACCAATAAACACTGCTTACAGCAGCACTTACACCATTTATGCTGAGAGAGGGAGGAAAGGTGGAGGAGAGGACCGGCCTGAATGTCTGCAGTGTGAAATCAGACATTCTCAAGTGACGAGGCAGGAGTGGATTCCACAGTGTGTGCAAATATTTGTGCACACCACTTTGGGAAACCCAGGCTTTGCCAAATCAGGAGTTCTGTGAGTGGCGGCTCAGTAAGGATCTGCGCCCCATCGCTGTCTGATGTCAATGGACACTTGAAAAAGCCAGCTCATTGTTCCAGCTCAGCTATATATGGATGTTTGGGTCTGTCAAGGAGCCTAGTGTTTGCCCGAGTTCTGCTCTGCAACAATCACACTACCTTCCAGCTGCATGAGCGATACGTGGGAATTGAATTGGACAATGAGAAGTCAAGAGCGCTCCTCGAGTGGGCTGCTTGTGGTATTGCTGAGAAGTTCAAGACGTCTCACTTCAGTGATGATTAGGGAAAAGAGAATCAGAAATCAAAGAATGAGCTGATCAGCATTCTGCTCACAAATCAGCAGACTGAGACTGCAACTACACATTTATAGTGCTTATGGCTCTGGATGTATGCTGTGTATTACTCCCTCTGTCTGTCTTTTGATGGGTTTAAACATTGTCCAAAGTAAGGAAAAAAGCAAACAATGAAATGAGATGATGTTGAATGGCATTTAAGTTGGAAGCTCAAGACCTGCTCCCAGGATCAAACATCTCTTCATGGTTCAGACTTCTGCTAAAGACAGACAGACAGGTAGACAAGACAGAAAAAGAAAGAGAGGAGTCTTATGATGAGCGAGTCAAAAGAGGCATTGAGTGAGTTCATGTGTTAAAAGGAGAAAGTGAGAAAAGTCTGAAGGACAGGGAGCGCGGAAGAACAAGCAAAGTAAACAGGTTTGGCGTGAGCTCTCTGGAGTCACTGGGTTTAGCAAAACATTCCAGAGTCTTCGAAACAAGCGGCCTTGTGAGTGCACAGGGGCAGAAACAAGGGGGCTTTAAAATCACTGAACAGGAACAGTGTTGAAGGACTCTAATTCAATCATAAATATCTCCCTCACACCCACATGTCAGGTTAAATGACTACAAGTCATGTAAATAACAGCAGGATGAACAGTGAGTATTACCTGGACAAAACTGCAAGGACAATAAGGTTCACTTACATTAATGAACTGAAGCAGACATTATATAGTCTGTTAGTACAGTGGTTTCTACATTTGAAACTGAGAAAAACCATCAATACATAAACCTGCTGAAATCAGACACTGACACATCCAATACTGCAAATGAAAAACTATTCAGTTCTGAAATTAGACAAAACATTGCATGGCTCTCTAGAGTACCCTTTTGGTGATGTGTAGACATGTTCTATTTATTACTAACTCAGGGATTTGCTAAAAAATATATATGTTACAATAATTAAGACAAAGTCCACCAAAAATACAGCTACTGGGCTTGCTTGTCAATATATCAACTCAATGCTGCTTATGTGTGTGACACTGCAGTGATGTTTGGAAAAAGGTGGAAGTGACCGAGAGTTTATTTCCCAGGTAAGGAATGAACCCTCTGATGGTTCCACATTATGAAGTAGTTATGGAAATTCTGACTATGAATTTATAGAATATGTTTATAATTTCAATATCCTACTTCCTTAACGACTTAAAACATTTTTTTTCCAACAAATCAAGTGCTAGGTAAAACAGTGCTAAATATACAGTGGGGAAAAAAAACACAGTTGGGGAAAGACGGATGACGAGACAGAGGAAATACAGTACTGTATGTCCCTGGCATGTGTCCCATAGTCATGTCTGGTCGAGCTAGACTGTAATCTTACAGTGCACACACACATGCATGCTAACACAGTAAAAGAATCTGTGCAAGCTTTTAGGTATGCCCTGAATAACACACACTTACACACCCACCACACACACACACACAGGCTCTGTGTTTTTATGACTATTTTCAGTAGTGGCACACTTCACTCGTGAGACGCTCATGGACTTCAATAACATCTCAAGCACAAACAGAGATGAGAGGAAAACTGTTCTTGGCCTACTTTTTGTTATCCTCATGACAGGATGGGATTGAGGCATGAAAGTAAGACAGTGGTGCAGTTCATCTGCCTTAATAAAATAATAAAGAGGTGCTATATATAGACACACAAACTGAGCAGCATGACCTACATGTGAAGGCATACTAAAACGTGACGTGCCAACATATTCGGTGCCTAGAGGGAACATAGCAGGCACCTTAAGCTCATGTGACAGAATAGGCTTAATGTGCCCAAATTACGCTAACGCAATGATAAAGTATCATAAGCAGATCTGTTATAGGAAATAAAAGACACCAAAAAAGATTCAGCCATTACTGTCGGGGTCTTAAAACACTTTGCCACCAAGATGCAGATGGAAAATAGCTGTTTTTAAGAGATGGAAATGTTCTGTGAGAATTTTCAAGATCTCACAGGAGCAAAACCACAGTATGTGCCACAACCCAACTAACAGCAAAGGATAATGAGTCGAAAAACAGCAAAGAAAGCCAGCCAGGGTGTTAAAAAAGGGGGTTACAATAAATTAGCACAAGTTCTGTATTGCATAGTTTGATTCCCAGCAGTTAAAATGCTCTTTACCCACACCTAAATCAATCAAAGACACCCTCATTACCTCCTCCAAGGAGGTCGTGCTTTCATTGCTGTTTGTCTGCTAACAAGCGGGGATAGTCAGAATCTACTCAACCTTTTTATTTAAACTTGGTGGAAGGCTGGGGTGTTGGAAAGGATTCGATCAAGAGGACAGATTTAACATCGCCTTTGCCGACATGTGCAGTGTATTCTTTACATTTTTTAGAATACTGTAGAGATCCTGATGACAAAAAGCAGGCGCACTTGGATGACTGATATGAGTTTTTGTAATTTGGTGCAGCTTGGCTGAATTTCAGGGGACTTGGCGGAGGTATGCACTCGACTGAGTTTCATCATATTTGTGTATAACTGCAGTTAATTCTTTTATTTTCAGGCTTAATCACTGATTAAGGTTTGGACACACCGTCCCTGCTTTGTGTGAAAGTATCTTGTTGAAGCAAATTTGTTACATGGTTGCCTGCTGCATTTTCATTCAGAGATCTCCACTGATGTCACAGTGGTGCTCCCTTTCTGACTTCCTCTTTGGGCATCCCTGAGGCGTGAAATGGCCCCGCTGGGTCCCTGTAGAGTCCTATAGGGCCACAATAGGCCCAGGACATCTGTGTGGTTGAACAGTAGGCAGGGCCCGAGTACACCGGAACATGTCTCTGGACCTCCCACTGGCCCACCCTTAAGCCCCAAACAAAGGCCTGGTCGCCACTTAACAATAACACATTCATGCAGAAGCAGGGGGACAAAGACAAATACACACTTGAATGCTGCCATATAGGGATTACAAATATGTTTTTGTAAATCCAAACATTTTATGTATTGTGCTCACATGTGTTTGGGCAACACAGTGTTATGACCTTCATGTTTGACCAAACCAATACATTGAGTCCTGTTTTTTAACTCCTCATTAGGAACACACAGGCTCTATAGATGGAGGTCATCTGGTCCACACCAATTTAGCTAAGGTGGTTACCTGTTGCCAATTTCATCTGGTACAAGGCAGGTTGTTGTCGGTCTGTGCTTGGGTAGTCATTATGTGGTCTTAAAGGCCAAACCTGTGCCTACCAAGATTGGTGGAGTGGCATAGTTGAGGGTGTGGTGATGCAGAATTGGTAGTACAGTGCAATGTTGGTAATCATTTTGGCATTGCCTCGTGGAACCACTCAGACTTAGCACAAATGCGGGCAGTGTGTGCTTTTTTAGACAAATTCTTAATAAAAATTAACACTGTGTGTATATATGTTACACCATCGAGATCTTTCACAATGTAAAATGCGTGATAAAAAAAATGTATCCTTGATCCACCCCCTGACCTTGATTCACACCAAAAACTTCACTCACCGATAAAGACTCCAGTAGTTTTTGCGTAATGTTGCTTACAAACAAACCAACAGAGGTACAGGGGTGAAAACATTGCTGTACTGCAATGAACAGATTGTATTTATCAGTTAATTTCATGGAAAGAAACTCAACTCAAAAAGATTGAGGTCTGTGCTTGTGCCCACGTCTGTAACAGTTTAGCTCACAGTCTTGTTTTTCAGATTAAAACAAGTGAATATTCGAAGATGTAGGACATTTAACCGTAGGAGGAATTCCACCTTTTATTCTATCGTTCCCATCTCAATGCTGAAGGACAACGAAAAACAGCATGGAAGAGAAAAGTGCTAATCCCGAACCGAAAATTGACCAACCGCCCCTATTACCTCCCTTCACAAGACTTTGGAAAACGGACTGATTGATAAAGCTCTGGCTGTTATGCAATAGCTTTAGCTCAGAAGCATTAAGGAATAATCAACTAATTAAGCCTCTATGTAACCAGCCAAAAAGTGGTGTAAAATGAGACCAGAAATAAACACACATCACACTACTATCTCAAAGTGGCCCTTCATAATAATGAAACTCGACACAAAATTATTTTTTTCTATAGACATGACATTTAAAAAGACTGTTATACAATATCCAGGCCATGCAAAGCAAGTAAGTGCAAAGCAGGAGGTTGAGCATGTATGCAAGTGTCAGCTGAAAAAAATAAAATAAAGAACATGTCGTGCAGAAGAAGAATAATTCATGTGCTGAGAGCAGTTGATACGATTTGCTGAGCAGCTCCTGTGCGCTCGCTGCTGAGCACCGGTGGGATACGTCTACTGAATTGTGAAACATCATGACGGAAGATGGCATTGGGGGATGGGTAACCAAGCTCCAATGATAATAACCAGTAGCCAAACTCCTGCTGAGGGAAATTATGGGGATTCGTTGTATCAGCTGTAACTGAATGATTTGACAAGAGGCCTAAATTAAAGTTTAAATAGTTTGTCAGAGGAAATCCATCATTCTGTAACACAACATGAACAACTACAAGTAAACTGAGTGTTCATGCAGCTCCAAAAAATCCAACGACCCAGATCTGGGACACAAAAACTTGATCAGGACATGACTTGTAATGAATACAAAGTAATGAGTATGTTTTTCTGTAATAGAAAATATTTGCTTCTCTAAAAAGAGAGACATTGGATTTCTGGTGTGTGTGCGTGTTTGTGTGGCAGCTGCTGAGGAGCATTACACCAACCAATATTTTTATATTTTGCGTACAGAATGTCCAAAAGAAAAGCTTACAGGTAAATAATAGTTGTATTCTTGTGGCGCAAGCAACCTCATGATCATAGTATAAGCTGATCCCAAATCTGTACAACAAACTTGAGGACTTCACTGGAGTGATTAATGAATGAGTAATTATTTATCTGAAAGATAAGATGACAGATTCTGTCGTTACTCTCTTGCTCTTTTATTATCTGCACTGATTCCAGATAACCTTCAACCCTTTTGATCCTGTAGCGCAAAGCGTTTAAAACAGAGCAGAAGACATGTCACTCATTCCAGGTTCTGCTCTGTTCTAATGAATATTTGCTGACTCAAAATATCAGTATTAGATATATACCTTCTATAAATCAATTGGCCAAATTGTGATTCTTGAAGCAACAAATCTAGCAGCATTAGAGGAATCAGGGGACAAGTCATCAATAGATGTTGATGTTTGCAGGAAGAGGGAAATCCTTATCCTCTCGTAAACTGATAATTCTCCAATCTATTAATCATGAGTTGATGAAAAGCCTGGACATCACTGCCTCAATGGTAAAGTATCTGTTACTGTTGGAAATTCATACCTTTGGCCTAAAGCAGGAGATCATGAAAAAAGAGGTTGTCTTCTCAAAGCTTTGGCCTCTTAACTTCCATTCATACACCTTCATTGCCTAAAGAAACTCTGTGCTGAAATAGGGGAGTGGATTTAAGGGGGCTTCCAAGACAATAGCCGGACGATGTCGTGATCTATTTGATGACGTCTCCAGTGGACACTGAGCACAAAGACTGTGAGTGACATCTGTTTTTTGTCAGTGGATAATCTCAGTGTTAGGTGACCCATGTTTTCCCCTTCAGCTGTAAACATGCTTAAGTAAATATGTTATGTGCTCATAGGTACGACAAGAGTGGGAATCATCAACAAGGCTTTTCGGTTTCAGGTTGTGTGATGATGCACAGAATGGACGGGAAGGCTTTGAGAGCATGGTGTGTGACATTAGCCAATGTCATGTGCCCCAAAGGATCACATATACTCAAACCTTGTTTTCCTCACCAGTTAGCTCAAGACCATGACGTCATATTTAATTGGTGTCGTCTCCAATGATGTTTGGTGGAATCATATGTAAAATACAGCTTAAAATGTTGCTTAACAAGTCTGCATGGTGACAAACACCCTGACTAAGAACATCTTACTGTATCAAGTATCTTGGTACAGTAAAATGTGTTCAAGCACTTCATGGCAAAGAACACAGATTTAATTCATATACAATACTGGAATGGAACTCAGTGGAGTGCATATCTCCAACAAGTCCTAACAGTCCCACATGCACCAAAATGAATGGGTTAGATTTTGACACATGGTTAATGCACCCCCCCCCCCTCCAAAAATGTTTGATGAGTTGAGTAGTTTGTGCGTAGTCCTGGTATATGTCCTTGTCAGAGGTAAAGGTGTTGTTATTTGACATTAATTGAGATCACAAACATTTCCTGTTAAAGCCATATTTTGCCTACACCTTCAAGAAACTGAGAATGTGAAGAAGAGACATGAGTGACAATCCAGGGGAGCAGTAATTAGATCCTGTGATAATTCTTTGACCCACTTTTCGACTCTTTCATGTGGGACAGTGAGCTATGTGGTAACAGCCTGAAACATCCTGGACAGTGTTTGTTGCTGGTTATTTATCACTTGGCTCTCTATACTTCAATAGAAGAGGTTAGGCCACAGGGCATTGACCTTTGGATTCAGAGAAATAACTGTGTTACCTCCTTTGAAATGAGCAACCAGCACCTGTACCGAGTTGGAAGGTGTCAGGATTTCAAAGAGCCAAAAATTCATCTCCATCTTCATCCTTGAAAATAATCATAACTCTCTTTAAAAATGGCTTGAGCCTGTAGATCTGCGACGAACGTTTTTCAAGAGCATGCAATCCATTTACTTTGCTACTGCTTTTATAAGATAGAGAACTATCTGTATTATTTAGAGAAAAGCTGCTGGAGCAGTTATAGCCAGGGAGTATTCTGTATTCTAATGGTTCAGTCCTGCGTGTGGACGACCAGCTCATTAGTAATACATGGGGCCAAACTAGTAAGAAACTGGGGTGGAGGCAGGTAAGAGGGACAACTGAATTTCCAAGATCTGATATACTTAGAGAAATGCATCCATGTAACCACAGATCCACTAAAAACAACTTAGGTCAGATGCAGCCTATCCCTGCACCCATCAGCTGTGGCATCAACACATCCATTAAATCCTATCTATTGATCTGCCATGTAAGAAACAGTTCACTTTACTAATGCCTTGCTGTGTGTTCTGTCTTCTCTCTGAGGCCATGACAATGCACTTTTATCCACCAGCTCTGCATCCTGCTTAGGAAATCTGAGACCTGACGTGCTTGTCGCACATTGTAACTTTATGTTCTAGAAGGAAACATGGACACATGCAGTCTTTGAAAACATTGGCAAACACACATGCACACACTGCCATTGCTATGGTCACTCACCTGCCATTCGAGTCTCTTGAGTGGTCTTGCTGAGCATGTCTAGGGCTTTCGAAGTAGAGGACCTGATGTGGTCATTGAAGGACCTCTGCAGCAGCAGCAGCCTCATAGAACGAGACATGCCGATTAGCATCAACTAAAACGTACCTACGTCAGACTCCTACCTTCTCCCCACAATTGCTCAATTGTTGTGCTTTTATGCCTTGTCAATCAGACCTCTTCTCCCTGCTCATATGTTCAGCAATTGAATCACAATCCGATTAGTTTCTGCATGTATCCGTTTCTGTACAGTCCTCTGCACTGCTCTGGTTCCTTCCTCCCTCTCTTCCTAGCTCTGTTCAGCTCCTGTCGAGAGCGTACACTCCCGTGTGCTGCAGCAAGCATCAGTGCGGTAACTGCTGGGACACATCCAGACAGTGCTGCAATGCTCTCATATTCTATCCTCCCAGTGTATGTGTGCGTATGTGTGTGTATGTAAGTGTGAGTAAGTGCTTTCTGACACAAGCTCGAGTGCTCTCTGTGTGAATATCTGAGTGGTTCAAAGTCACAACTCACTTCTCTCCCCTGCAACCTTTTTTTCTTACTATCACATATTTTTTATGCTCCTCTTCTCTGTCACCTTCTTCAACTCATCCACTCTATTCACCTGCCCTTGTCTATCTAGACACAGAGAGCATCAGTGCCGTTATATAAGCCAGTGCCCAGGCAGCCTCCTTGTTATGAAGCTAAAGATAAACTCACACAGGACTGAAACTGAAAGACAGGAAATTAGATGATAAAGGGTCCAGGATAAAACTTGATTCACTCAAATAGTTGCAAGAAAATAAAATGTTTCCCAGAAATGGTTGAAAGTGATGGTTTGGTGAAATTTCCCAAAAGGACATGGAGATAACAGCCATGAAGAAATTATTGAAACAATGACACGACTTTACTGTAAATATATTACGGTAGGAGGAGAATGTGCAATACACACAAATACAAACCCAAGACAAACAAGTAGCCATTGAGAAATACTCTACTGGAAACCTTATGTAACAATGTTCACGCTTCAGATGGACAAAAACAACACAATAATGGAATCCATTACTTAGACTGCTGTTGATCGGATAATGCTGATTTAGCTCCTATTAAGCAAACACACCTCTCTGGGGTCTGTGAAGATGCTTAGCATAACTGCTACACATATATCTATAGCTGATGGGACTTTTACACTGTCACTTTTTCAGGATAAAATAATTATTACCCCTGAAATTTCAGAAAGAAGAGTACAAGATTACTAATACTCTTTCAAATACTATATTCTATCAACCCGTGAGCAGGACCAACTAAATTAAGTCAAAGGGAAAAGATGGACATGGACCTATGTTTTATGCTCCATATCTTTACTGTTTGAAACACTTTCAATAGCATTACTTAACCCTGTGTTTGGTCTCAAATAAACATAGTGAGCATAGTGGAGGGTTACGCAGCTAAAGAGCCTGACATTTTTCTCAAGGGTTTGTGGAAAGCAATGACAGAGACTGCTGGCCAGCACCATCTCCAAATTTAATGCTGAGGAGGGGCCATTCAGACTGGCCAATTATAGCAGAAGTCAGAAGTCCAACCTGCATCTGTCAAACCCTTTGCCCCAAAGTGAACCAAGTGCCTGTGCTGGTGAAGAACTGGTTCAACCTACAAACCTTTTAAGAACCAGTTTGATTTTCCATGGGCTAGAACCACTACTGTGAACGTCTCGACGCCTCAACTGAATAAATAAATCCACGAAATGCTACTAATTAGATTTTATATTCAATTATATATATATATCCATTTATTCTTCATAGTTGCCATTCATTCAATTATTGAATAAAACAATTCTACATGCAAATTATTTTATGTTTATGTTTGTGCATTGGTTACTCCTTAGCTGAGTGTGTGTCTATATGTGTTGAGTGTAGTTGTGAGCAAAATGTGCGATTCAGGTTTACTTGAACACATTCCACACTAAGCTCACACTTTAGAAAAATCAACCAAACGCAATGATTGCTCCAGCAAGTGAAGGTAATGTACTCACCATTGGCTTATTGCAGTCTGCTGATAGGATTGTTCTTATCATGGTCAATTGACTTTATGGTCTCCTAAGGTTTGCTGAGACTGATAAGGCTGGATTCCCGTGTCTTTGCTTGTTTTTCACAACCCTTTCGCCTGTGCCTGTGTGATTGTGGACTGACCTCTTTAACATTGTTGTAATTGAGGATGCTGAAAAACAAACATCCTTGAAAATTATCAAATTTTTACGATCCTCCAGCACCTGGTTGACTTACATAACATCTGAGTCAAATTAGAACTAAAAAACACACAAATCTAGATCAGTATTTGCATAACAACAACATATCAGTGTACTTTCCCTTTCCGTGTATCTGGTACAATATACCTGTGATAAGGGGGCTATACACAGACTGTAACCTAGATATGAGTGAAAAAGTCCTGAAAGGGGGATGAGGGGGGGTCCGGCGAAGGAAAATAATGGATATCTCATACCTCAGGAAGGGAAGTCTTGCCAAATGGCCCCTCTGTCAAACAAGAGTAGAGGGTGCCAGTGGAGTGTACCTACATCTGATGGAGGTAGCTGCCAACACACTGACCCAGATATGGAGACAGGGGAGGTGAAATATGAGGGCAGGGGGGTTTCTGGGAGGACTTCAAACAGCGTATATAAACAGTATGCAAGAGTCTATCATCAAAATGTGAAAAACAATGCACTGTACTCCATTCTTCACAGAACCGCCAGAAATGTGTCGGTATGTTGAAGCATGTATGTGTGGGCATGTCCGAGTGGGACTGTAATTGTGTGGGAGTCGCTTTGAAGTGACCATCTGCTTGAAGTCTTCTCTGAAGTGCTGTCCCAATTCATAGGGAAGATTTCGACCAAGAATCCGTTTCAAGGGAAAAGGTAACACTTGAAACCAAGGGGTAGGGAGAAGAGGTGAAATGGGTTTGGGCCTTTGTCTGCTATCAAACATGCACTCATTCACGCTTAGTGTCTGCCCTACTTTCATACGACTCCAATCTGACTACATGATACCTTCAGACTCGTGTGTCTCTGCAGCAAGCCATAAGACGGCCAGACGACTTAAATTATAGAAACACGAAATATCCCATGTATAGTATTTCAAAACCGGCTATATCATAGTCTCCTCTGTGTTTTAGACGATCCCTCCCCCTAACCTCCAGACAAGGGGTGTAAACCAGCCAGGGAGTTACAGAGCCTGCTGAGCCGGGGCTGATTCATTAGCCTGGGGACTGCTTAGGCAGCTCACACCATCAACACTGAAAGATTTACAGTCCCCTGGTTATGAATGGGAGTTCTTGATGGGTCATTTCAGACAAAGCATGGGCTTGGTGCAGAAATAAACCTTGGTTAAATTATAATCACGAGAGAAGGGATGGGCCGCTACAGAAAACACTGTATTGACCTTGTTGCCACCCTCTTCTTTCTTTTTTGGAGGATCTGAGGCATGAAGTAGCATTTGAAAAATCATGAAAAGTAATAAAACATAGATGAAAAACAAACCAATCTCCCAAAAAATAAAGCTAAGGAAGAATAATGATATAATTAAAGGCCTTTTGCCTTTTGTCTTGGGTTAAGGGACTTTTGTTGATGTTCAGCACGTTGACTTCCTGTTGTAAATTCCCCTCCATGCAGAGGTTTCCTGTTTCCAGAGTACCACAACTGGAGAGATAGATCCTCAAAGATAGAGCTCTCCAAATGTACACTGAATGGGGTTTTAAGCTTTAACAAATAAATTAGTTACCCTACAGTTAAGAAATGTGTCTCAAAATTACACATTCTCCCCTTTTAGAAAATATATACATTGAATTTAAGAACTTTCAAGACAAAGCCTGAATAAACCTCAGTTCATCTTAAAATACTAAAATAATTATCAAATAATTCTATAAAAAAATATGAAAGTCAAATTATTTGCTTGTAAGAGGAGGGGGTAAATGTGTTCACCACTGATGTGGAAGATTGAAATATAAATGGAAGACTACAGTATGTTAAGTACCAGCCTCACACAGGAAGCAATGGAGAGAGTGTGTCAAATGGAAGGAGAGAGGAGAAGCTGTTTGGAAGGGAGGTGTTGAGGCTGGTATATACTGACGGGGGAGGCCAGGAATGTGACCTTGCACAAACACAGCAACTCCATTTACTGTGTACAGAGGGGTGGCAAAAAAAAGGAAAGAATAAGGAAAACTAAAATTAATGTCTCTACCAAGTTACGGTTTACACCCGAAAAGAGTCATTGACATATGTATGACCATACGGACGGAGAACCTGAAAATCGGATGCATCTGGGCCTGGCTGTCGTCTGTGCTGAGGCATGAAGCTTGTATCAATTAAAGAGCAGGAACAATCATCAGAAGAACCAACCTCAGTCATGGGTTACTATTGACTTGGCTCCACGCTCAGGGAGCTTCATTACATCTGTCATTGTACTTTCTCAGATGAGAGCAAAGACTTTCATTCACCAACCACTCTTAAGAAGAGATTTCCACCGAGCAAGACCCGAGCCCGAACATGATGCAAAACATTTGATTATGAACCTGGCCCGGTATGCCCGGTCCCAGTGGAGCCACTGGTGCTCAGCCCAGGGTTCACCTGCAGTGTTGCGTTTCCAATGATGGGCAGCTCCAGCTCAGATAACTCTGTCTTTCTTCTAAGTTTGACAATATTTATTTTTACATCGAATCTGAGATCAAACCATTTCTTTAATTAAATTATTCAACTTTTTCCTGCTATAACTTTCACTGAACGGGGCGTTTACAAATGCTGATTAGGAAAAATTGGCACGCGCTTTCAACGTACAATTACATTGATTCGTCAATATAGGAACATAGATGCAACAATTCTCAGTTTAAGAACGAGTCATGAAAATTCTTAAGAAGATATTGGTGAATGAGGCCCATTGTCCGCGAAGGGAAACCAGCTGCAGGGTACAAACAAGAGGAAAGCAGCACAGGTCACACATGAGGAAAGACACTGGGGCAGAATGAAAGATGACTTATTTTACTGTGACTTTCTCCAAATTAAGTGGACACTTGTGTTCAAATTTAGAAGACAAGAGTTATGTTTAGTTGGAGCCAAGCACCCAGTCACAAGATCTGCAGAAGAACAGACATGATCTGTGTGTGACGTTTTCTTTGTAAAAGGAATAGTTCAACATTTTAGGGAAAATGCATATTGACCTGACACTGGTCTTTCTTCTGTTTGCTTACTCTAAAACTATAACTAGCGGGTTATTAGCTGTAAGCGTTAATACTGGATCTGTTAAAAGTAAAATTGAAAACAATCTGTCTGAAACCGCAATATGTCAATGTTTCACTAATTTCTAGTTTCTTGTATGAACCCACCCTCAGGCCCATCAGGCTCTGGACGGGTATCCAAACTCTAATGTGTATTGGTCTTTCCTCGAAGTATGAAGTTATGCTTAATCTTTCTTCCTGTTAGAATGTATTCATGATTTAAAATAGGCTATGGAAATTATTTATCCTTATTATTAAAACCATTTGAGAGTGGTGTTGATCTTAACAAATCCACAGCAAGAAAATGAATAAGCATATTAGCCAAATGTTCAACACAAACATACATATGTAAATATACACATATAAATGTCCACTGGACATGGAGAAAAGCACAATGGTCAGACAGATGGATGAACAATGGGGAGTTTTCAAATTGCGTAACAATATGATTAAAAATGGGATCTCCAGAGATCAGTGTCCACTTCTAGTAACAATTTGTGAATCATAATGTAAAATAAAACAGCTGCATTTCAAATTAACTTTCAATACCAGTAACATGAATTTGTCACTGGAATTCCAAGAATTGAAGAATAGTGACTACAAAGGAAACTACGGATAAAGAAGAGAGGGAAACTAAAAGGGGAGCCAGACAGACAGACAGACAGAAATGATGACACACGTTATTCTCAGGAAGTACTGCATAATGCCAGAGAGTCCCTCCCATACCGGTCCCTACTGAGGGTGCTAAACCATTTCCTCTTCCCTCAGGTTTCCTTGCTCCACCTACAACCACAGAAAATGTCTTAGACCATGATGCTATGAGTCTAGGGGAAAGGTCAGGTTTTAACTCTGTTGTTGGTTGGATGCCCATCATTGTGTTCTGTATATATATTCCCAGTGGTTTATATTTAGATGAGGAACTCACAGCATGGTGCATCCAAGCACTGTTACGATGGAGAAAAAAAGGGTGGCTCATTCTTAGGAGGATTTGTTGCTGTTGTGAATGCGTCTGAGCAGAAAACCTCCCGCTGTGTTGTGCATGTGTGGAAGGTAAACTCTGGGTTAACTCCAGAAACTTTACCCGCAGGTCACGGCTGAAAACGGCTTGAGAGACATTGTTGAGTTGTCTACATCCTCTGTTGAATAAAGAAGTTGGATACAAGGCTGAAAAGCTGATTAGTTGAAGAAGGTTTCGCAAAACCAGTGGCATCTGCTATCAAGATCACTTTTGTACTCACAAGGTCTACAAGAACGGTTCATATAAGAACCCAAATGCTTTGTGGTCTAGTTCCCATAATTCAATCAGGCTGCTATACATTTTTCGCAATCAAGAGTCATTAATTATTTCCTGTGAATACTGTGAAAGAATCAAAAATGCCATAACTCGCAATGTTAAAAAAAGTGATAAAAAGTTCCCGGATCCGCCCCCTGATCCGGATCTGCACCAAAATGACATGGGTTCTTCTCTGATCCATATTGTAACCTTCCAATTTCATCGATATCTGTTCAGTTGTTTTGTGTTATCTTGCTTTAAAACCATCAAACAAACATAAAAAAGAAACAAGGCTGGTGGCAGTAATGAGGACTAATGTAGCTTATGTATATGACAGGTAAATATCATTAAAGAGATATTACATTAATGCTGCGGATAGGGTTTTCCCTTAAATTTATTAATTGGGATAGCTCTTGCATGCAAATTAAGGTAATCAGTGGCTAGACGGTATTAAAAGTGATTTGTTTTATTCATTCTTTACCCTTTAAGTAACTTCTTGAGTTTTATTTGGGTGATATAACATCACAACGCACATTACATCACGTGTCATCTCCTAGACCATTCAGTGATGAGGACATTCATGACTTGAAGCATGACGTCCTTATCATCTTCAAATGGTATGTTGTTCTTTCATGCCATCCCAGTGCATTAGCCGTGTGAAGATCAGGCTTTAACCAGCGTCACAGGAGACCCATAAAGAACGCAACTTAACGACAGGTTGTCAGCTGTAATTCTGCAGTATATAGACACATCCTCTTTGTGCACAGGAAAGCTGTGACACTGGCCGCTCACAAGATGCAGCCGGCGCCGCGGGGAGGCCATCAACTGTGCCATTACAGAGTGCTGCCTGTGGAAACTTTGTGTTGATCACTGGTGTGCTTCCGTTTGTCACAGAGATAGTAAAAATGAGCCCTCAATGAGCTGTCTTTCATTGGGGGGGGGGGGGGGGGGGCAGCAGGAGCCTTCAGGGCACGGTGTGTGATGTAACACTGTCACAAATGTGTCATTCCCAAGGGCTTGGTGGAGATACAGAGGGGGCTTTGAAGTGTCACAATGAACACTGGGCTTTGTGCTCCATCAAGTCCCTCCAAAACTCCTATCTTAACCCCACCCCCCTTCCAGAGACATGGGTTCCATCACACAGACCCAGAGATGGATGTTACATAACTTGCCTACAGCGAGTAAACCCGATTTAAATGAAGAAAAATGACCAAGAATGCTCCTTTAGAAGCTGGTACTGAGCATTTTTGCAAGTTTTTGGCTCCTTGTAAAAATAAGTGGGCCTTTCACCGAAAGGTAGGAATGACACACACACATACACACAAGCAAACATACTGACAGCACATTTCCCATGAAAGGTTTTCAGCAAGTGGGGGTAATTAGAAGGAGAGACAGAGTGAGAGTGAGTAAGGACTCCCAGCAGGCTCTGGGACAGTGGGGGTCAATATGAAAGCCTCGTCCCCACGTCAAGCCACCTCTTTGGTATTGTTTACCAGCGGGCTGACGACACAGGGGGGTGTTTAATGAACACTGCTCCCCTGCCGGCTGTCTGAAAGTGGGTCTGTCCATCTGTAGTACCCTGATGACCCTGTGCACTGCTGGCAGACAGCTGACGGAGAGGTCAGAGACAGAATGGAGGTACGAGTCACTACAGATTGAGTTTTTTTTTTTTTCAGAGTCGAATAATAATAAAGCTTGCCAAGTAGATGACAGGAAGCAATAACATAACAAGTCAGTTCTGAGAAGATTGTGGCATCAGGAGGAAGTAATTATAACTGGGAACTGTGGGCCCAGCTGACAAGTACTAATAAAATCAGGTCACAAAAATGCTTGTGCCCGAGGGTGTGTATAGGGATAGAGTTGCATGGGGTATTTATCTGTTTATTCTACAGCTATTCTATTGCTGTTTATGTTTGATCACCACAGTAATGTATGAAGTTGAGTAAGAAGTGAGAGAAAAGGCAAATAAACATGCATCCATTTTTTGTTGCGCTTGAAATTCAGTCTGGCTCTTATCTTAGGAGAGGCTACAGACTTGATGGTTGAGTAGATGCGTCGAGGATCTTATCTCGACTGGCATCGAGTGTCTCATCGAAGTGGAGCCTGTCTCCCTCCACCTCCTCTCCTACTCCTTCCTGTCTTGCCCCATGTTGTGAACACCAGACAGGGCTATCAATCAGATATTGTGTTGCAGAACCACTTCACATGACACCAGACAACGGACACACCCGATCAACTGCAGACAAACGCTTCAGCCATCACTTTGACCATCAAGATCCTCATCTATCCAGCCACGATCTGTCAGTGAACTGAACATGTGAGAAAGAAACGGAAGAAATAGAGTCAAGACTCACCATCTTTTTCGTTCTCAGGAATGGCAGAGGTGCTCTGGGAAAGAGAGGAGAAACAGAAACACATTTGTTATAATGCATTTTCAAGATATTTAATGCCGTTCAAATAGTCAAATTAAAAAGTTATTCTTTTTAACAAATTTTAACTTCCCTGTAAACATACCTACAATAACCAGGGAGTTTGTGTGATGAAGTGTAACAAAGGAAACACCAAATAACAGAATGTATCCAGTGTCACGATGTTGTCGGAACTACATATTTAAACCCTTTGCATGTTCTCTGTCATTTCTCCTGCATCCTCTGATTTATGTTTCAGAATGTGCACAAGGACGAAAAAAAAAGGGAATAAAGCAGGGTCTTTGTGTGTCCTGTTCAGTCGGCCTGTGTGTGTGACTACAGTGATCCTCGCATGTCATTGCACACAAAGATGCATTTGTGTACAGTGATCAACAATATCACCACAATCTGTTCTGGTCCTTCAACAACACTGGGTTTAATTAGAGCCAGTACAGACGTTTAGGGGCCGATGCTTATACTGATATTAAGGTTTCAAACATTACTGATAACAATATATAAATATATAGAAAAGCCAATTGCAATGATTCCTAAGATGTCGTAATCAAAACCATGTGACAAAGAAATGTAATTGTGGCTTGATATTTCACACTTTAATCATAAACTTGTTCAGGAATAACTATAAATATAAGGAAAACACAAATACAACTAAATATGTAGAATTTTAATTAAGACAAAATATATTTTTACATAACCTGTAAAGATAAATGCACAAATCTTCTGCATAATTTAAATCATAATGCTTATAAATAAAGAATAACCGATACTTATATGTTGGTGAAATTGTACCTGCCAACCGATAAAGCAGCCGTGATTTAGTTTTAAATTGAGAAAAATAAAGTGCACAGCTTCAACGCAAATGAGACAATCAGAAACACACGCATGTTCGCACTAAGAATGTGGTTGCTAAGATAGCATATGCATAGTTTTCTGATGATTATTAGAAAACGTCACACCAGATAGTAAGCTCACCACAGACTTCTGAGCAAATATCACATCACTCTCCTCTGATTCATTGTTGGTGTAGCCCTCGTGTAGGTAGTCTGGAGAGCCCGATAAAATCACACATTCTGAAGCTATAATAGATTCTCATCGTTCTGCTCACGTAATGTTTCCTTCTTTGGCTTTGTTGTGGGTTTTAGATTAATATGACTGCATCAACACAGGCTTTCCTTAAAGAATAGAGCTGTGTTTGTGTGTGTGTGTGTGTGTGTGTGTGTGTGTGCGCACGCGTGAATGTGGGCAGCAGTCAGTTGGAATGCAGAGGTCTCTCTTGCCTCTGACTTTTGACCTCAGGTTCCTCGGCTGACCTCCATACCCTGACCTGTTTTAATCCACACTCCCCTGGAACAGATCAGCCGGAGCGGGAGGGACATGGTACCTTCACAGTTTATCTACTTAGTGCACATTGTTCTTAGTGTGGCTCAAAGTGTAAATATCAACTTTTCTTAAATACTTTATACCAGCTTTATTTTTGGAGTCCTCCAGCTGTATGGCGCAGTGTTTGATTTAAGGCCAGTTTACCCTTTGGCAGCTACTTAAACAGCAGTTTCAGCACAGTAATAAGCATTTTGAATCGAATCATGGAATAATCATTAAACCTTTTTTTATTTTTTAAGTGATAGATAATATAAATTAATAATATAAATTCTAAATTATAATGGTAATATAAAGCTACATCCTTGCAACACAAGAAACACACGGAAACCTGCCTCTGTGCAAAAACAAAATCTGCTGTCAATCATGTTTCTTTTATATGTTAGGAGGATTATGTGCCGCATTATTTTCTGTGTTTGAGAAGATCCTCATGAGCTTTAGTTATTGTTTTTATGCACTGGTCGCCATTTTGAACCTGTACTTGGGCCAGGTTGTACTCGAGTAGTTTGTACAGCATGTTGTCTCAGCAGCTCAGATATCAGAATTGTTTATAAACTGTCCTGAACTTCCACAAAGGACGAAAGCTGGCCTTCACGGAGAAGAGGGAGACGCAATATCGCTTAAATATGGGGATAACCTCTCTAGTTTCTCAACAGTCTCCTCAGGAACACATTCTTTGTGTTGGGTTCAGCTGTGTAACACATTTTAAAAGAGCATTTATGCACTTTCAATTTAGAAAATTTACAGAATTATTTAGTTTATTTCAAAGAAGCTCTAAAAATGATTTACCTGACACAAAACAACAAAACAGAACGAACCTTGATCAACACATTTCATTGAATTACCTCAAACAACTGGCTTTAATTGTTGTTTTAAATATGTTTGTTCTAGATTCTTTGGTTTCTGATTCCTTTCACTGTGATGCAACATTCCTCTGATTTAGCATCAAGACAAATATCAGTTTTACCCAAAGAGTGAAAACTTCTCTGTTCACCTTTGCATCGGGAGATTATTTTGACAGCTAGTAATCCTCCAATGTGTTTTAAACACACTACTGTTGCATTTCTTAATGATTCCCTAATAGTCCAATGGGACAACACACTATACTTAACAAATCTGATTAATGCAAACTGCTGCATGGCCTTGAATTTTGATTTATTTTCTGTGGATGACAACCGGTAGAGAATTTAAGATAAGGGCATGATTAGTATTTATTTTGACTACAGAACATGAGAAAGGAGAATGAATAACTTTACTATAATTAATGTCAAGACGCCCTTTGCTTTTTGAAAGTCAACAGTGTTTTATATTTTACGATGAACCACTGCAGAGGTGACATAGTTTGCTGAGAGTGAACACAATGCCTGCTCTCATAGGTGAGCTTGTTTTTGTTAACGTGTTGGCTGATTCACACTGGATTAAGTGTTGTCTTGGTGTCCATCTGCCTTACTCAGACTTTTTGGAAGCCAGCGGGGGAGCAATCTAGGAACACGTTATCGGAGAGTCCAGCGATTAGTCTGCGGTGTTCTTTTTGTCTGTGTGCATATATGTGTTTGAACGTGTTTCTGTGGTCATGCATGTGGTTCTACATGATGTGAGGGCAAAACCAGCATTTAATCACTTCATGGGTCACGTTTCAGACAGAGTGGGTGAAATTCCCTCTGTGGACAAATTGCTTCTCAATTTATTGCTGATTAATGACCTAAAAGAAGACAGCGGGGAGAAAGCACGGCCAAAGACTCCCACTCAGTCCACTGTCACTAAATCATCGGCACAAACAGATCAACAACAGTGAGGTGAAATCAGAGAGAGATTTATATTCAGTGTTGGTTCAGCTGTTGGACTCAAGTAATATTAGCTCAACTTTTTTCAGTCGTACCAGTGAGTTATGTGCGCAAAACACTGAGTGGTGTGAGACTCAGCTAAGACAACAGTGATTAACACTTGTTTTTGCTTTTTATCAGTTGAATATAAAACATGGCCAACAGGCAAGATATGAGGTATTTTATCAACTTTCTCCCACAGTGCACATCAAACGTACATTATGTAACTTGGGCTGATAGGGGTCTCTCAAACAACACAATAACAGTACAGTTTGATGACGTTGTGAAGCAGCACGTGATTATGGGAGTTGTTGATGAAAATCGACCAGATGTGATTGAGGTGCAAATCATGTTCATGTATCAGGTAATGTATTTAAGTTTTATTCACATTACGCTGCAAACAACGAATAAGCCTGATCATCTATAAGTGATAAACACATCCAACCTGTAACGTTGATTACAAGGCCAAAATAAATATATAGGTTGTGTCCCTAAAATCCGCTGGTGGCCGCTAACACCTGCTAACATCTTATGATAGTTGGTAACTTAATGCAATCACCATCTTGTCCTATATTCTACAATATCCTGATTCTGACTGAAATTGGGGGAATACTCTGGGTTTGAACATTGTTGGAAACGTTTTGGATAAAGTACACAAAAGTGCAAAAAATTGTCTGACTAAGTCTAGAAATTTTCCAACATTTCAATTAAGGATTGTTACATATTATATCTTTGAAAGACTTGGGTTATAAGCAATGTAATTGTAAACAAATCATAAAGTACATAGAAACAATTGATGGATCTCATTGACAAGTACCAATTATATTCCTGAGCTTATTTCTGTCCATTGTTGTTGTTCCTTTAGTTTCCTTTGGTTAATTCGATATACACAGCATGTTGTATTATATTCAATAACTCACCAGATGTATTTTAACTCACAGGGGAAAATAACTCCTGAACAAATGAACCATTTACTCCCACTGAGCAACATTTGTTTTTCCCTGGTTTCTCTCCAGGAGTGGTTGGTTGTGACGGCTGCTCGCCAAAAGCTTCAGCCATGGCTGGGTTTACACGACAAAAGGTTATAATGTGCCTTCTGGGCAGCTCGTCAGGTCAGACTGGACACTACAGTGACTTGCCATCGGGCCATCTGGGGCTAGCTGGGTAGAATGCTAACTTCTGTAGAAGCAAGTAAATGATAGAAATGGAAGCAATGACAAAGCCAACATTGGCTCAGCTTTCAGCCACTGTGGACAGCTCTTAGCAACTAAAGGCAACGTTTCCGCTAGATTGGTTGACTAAATACCTAGAGAGCCCAGCTGTTTTAGTGAATTACTCTGCCTATTAAAATGATTTGAAAACAAATCTAAATGATTTTTAAAGATTTACAAATGGGTGTTGGGCTGAGAGCCAATCGAAGATTAGGAAAAGTATTACAATTTTGAATAGGATTTATCCAAAACATGAAAATAGACAAGGACACCAGCCTAATTATTTAATTGTGCTGTGATACATTAACACATGGCATCAAATTAAGGTTCCTTGCTTCATTCTGAACTACAGAGCTACTTTCGGTATTTACTTGCAGAAAGAATGGCCTTGAATAATGGAGTCAGTATGGGAGGTCTGTGGGGCTCCTCTGCTCAGCACCAACAAGACATTTCAGGTCGCCCTTCCTATTGTGTAAACACCACACCACAGGTTCCTGTCAGTGACCCATGAAGTCACTTACACAGTCTCACCTTCACATAATGCTGTGTTTTCCTTCATAATAGCAAGTACAGTTGAATAAATGCGGGTGAGAGACCACAGAGCCGGACAAGAATGTGAATGAATGGGTACCAGTAAGTGCCAGTGTTTTCATAGCACCATGGCCACATATTTTCTCGATGTTTGCCTGTGCTCCCCCTGGCATGCCACAGTGCAGGTTGTCCCAGTGTGGGGTTGTCTGGCCGTGTCAGGTGTCCACTGGAGAGCTGTAAGCTGCAGAGCACACAAGCGTCAGCTGCCTCATTTACTGCCACTAATTTACTGGAAGTGGCTTGTGTGGGGGCACAGGGGGTATGGTATGTGTTTACTTTACACACGTGTACGTGTGTGTGTGTGTGTGTGTGTGTGTGTGTGTGTGTGTGTGTGTGTGTGTGTAGTGGCTCTTTATTGTCATTACTATGGCCAGAAGTTTAGTAAAGTCAGTTTTCAAACAAATCATTTCAGTTTAGTGAAGATTTTATTGTTACCAGAGTTAGTTGTCTGGTGAGAAATTGTTATTTCTGAGTGAAAATACTGCAGCTGACTAAAGCATATGGTGTATTTCAACCAAGGACAATAATGACAGACCCTGATTATTCAGTTCCCTTATTGGGATGACTGAGTAGTGTTAAGGGACAAGTAGGGCTTATCTTTTTAAAGATCTACTATAGACACCTGTCAAAATGGGCAACCGATTTCCTGCAATACAGATTTTAGTATGTTAGTTTTTAGTGTTATTAGTTATTTCTTTTAGCAGAATACGTTTTAGCGACTGTAATGTCTCAGTTCTGTCTCTTCCCTTGTTTCCTTGAAATTGTTACCTCTGCCAAAGAATTTTTGTTTACAATCCGGTCCAAAAATCACTAGACAGATTAATTTGTTATGGATCTGGATCAGCAGTCGCATCCATGGATTTTTTTAACATTGAGAGATGAGGCTTTTTTTTTTATAGTTCCCCCCAAAAATCTGTACAATCTGGTGCCTCTTAATTGAATTCAAGGGAAGTAAGTTCGTAAAAGAGCGTAAAACTGAGGGTAAGATCAAGACCAAGACCATGTTGTTTACATACTCATCATTCCAACACAAAACGTGAGGAAATATTCATCAAATCGTAGACATAATTTTGCCCCAAAATCTATTTTAAAATATTTGGTATCTGTGGATATTTTAGCTGGACAACCCACTAATAGCCTTCTGTTTTAATTTAGGAACTAATTGAGTATTTGGTCCAACTATGGATCCAATTCTCAGACTATTTGAACATTTTTGGCCAGTGAAACATTGACTCAGTAACAAATGACTTTGTGAGATTTTGTTTTTTTACTAGTGGACCCTGCTTGCATCTGGCTGTGTGCACAAGGTTTTCTGTGCGAGTGAATTAGTAAGAGATGTTAAGCAAGCCATTGGCATGTAGCTCTTGCACAACAAACCTGAGAAGTCCACCATGCGTCTCTCATCCCCACTACCACTCTCTCAGCCCCAGCCCCCCTCCTGCACTGCAGCTGCACTATGTGAGTGTGTGACCACCCATGGTCTATGCTGGCCAAGGATTAGGGGGCTCAGACTAACCCAAACCTTTTTCTCCACCACTTAACGCAAATGGCTAAATTGGTGCAGATGGCTTATGGTCAGGTAAGGTGGCGGCTCCAGAGCTAGTAGTGAAGGTGACTCTGTGTGATAGTGGGGAGACAGACAGTGTGAATGTTTGTGAGTGCATGCGGCCGCCTGTCCAGGACCTTTGGAGATGTTATCTGGAGCACATTTCTGTTCTTTGACTGGCATGAATGTGCTCTTTCTGCCCTGTACTTATAAAGGAATTTATTCTCCATGCTCCATCGACCCCTGGGTGCACGTGTGCAGGGAAACGTGGGAAACAATTTCATTTTTAGCCTTCTCCTTGAGTGTAACCCCCACTACCCCGCATATGTTCTCCCCCGCACCCCCCTCCCCTCATTTTAATAGTTTCCATATGTCACACTTTGAGTGTGTCAACAGGAAGTGATGCGATGACTTGGTGTAATGATGCGTTGGAACATTTCCTGCAGAGACTGTACATTAGTGTCCAGATGTGGGATTTAAAAGCTATTCGAAAAGAAAACAACCGACCAACTCTGAACAAAACTTGGTGACACTTGTAGAACACTTAATGCTCAGGTGAGTGGGTATGTGTTTGGTCTTTGATTTTGTTAGGAAGTTAATGATTCTCCCGTACACACTGTTCACTCTCTCAGACACAAACCTATATGCATCACCACTAGTTGTGGCCTTGTTCTCCCCCTAGCCTTGAGCCGTGACATATGTTCTGTTTGGAGTGATGTTGACTGAAAGAGAGTGAGAAAAGTGGATATGCACACACCGAGACAGAAATCCACACATCTGCCTTTGTTTACACGAGTCAAAGCAGCAGGCTTCTGGTTTCAGGCAGTGTCTGGTGGGATTTAGTGCTGGGCCCCTGGAGCATAAACTATGAACTGTCGACTGGACCTTGGAATCCATCAGCAGACGAGACAGTAACTCTTAACTAGTCTGACCATAAGGCTCTTCTTTCCAAAAGGCAGACTAAATGCTCACCAAAACTCTGCTTCTTAGGTCATTCTTACATGTGAACAGTCCTGATACTTAATAGTTTGTATTTAGAAACCATGAGCCTCTATAAACCCAGTCCGGTACATTTTAAATGGAATTTTCCTACTTGTTAGTAGTGTTGCTTTGGTAATCTGTGCTCAAAGCCAAAAGGAATCCTTATATAAATAAATGAGGCAATCTGCAAACTTTCATAGGGGTGGCAGCATCTGGAGGTAACACTTAGAATCTACACTCACACCTCACACTTGCACCACAAGAGTGAGAATACCTGCAGCGAAATCTAATGTTAAAGATCAAAGTAATAGCTCTGACACCGGCGCTGTCATGAATATATCATCCTGTGGGAAATGTTTCCCACTGTGGCTTCCGGACTTGTTAGAAACATGACTCATCCCATTTTGACATTTTGTTTTGATAGTTCTAAATGTGCCGTACTTTGTTCACACAATGACATACCAATTATAGTAAGTCCCAGCAGACTGGTTGATTTAGCAAACAAGATAATAAAGTGCCAAACACGTGGTGTGGATGTTTTCATTTAGCATTAAAAGAAAAGGAAAAGAACAGCAAAGGCACTGTCTCCTCTTTCTGTTTTCTGTGTACACCAACTTACAGAGAAAGAAAAAAATGAAACCCCATGATCTACTCATCAATACATTGTCCATTAAAGGCCAGGCTTATTTCATAAGGTTATCAAATACCTCCACAAGTTGCGTATAAATGATAAGAAAGAAGTGAATGAGAGTTTGGAAACAAATTAAAAAATACAGGAGCCTGTTTTTTGGTTATCATTATTCTGCTGCCAACTTATTACACTGACGATAAGAAAATCTGTCGCCTGTTCCCGCTCACTAGTTCAAATTTAAGTACTAAGATCCAGAGTGCATCAGCAATGCCAGCCCCATAGGCGATGTCATTTTTGGTAGAAAGCAGAGAATGGGTTAACAGCACAGAGGGATTAGACGGTCCTCTGCAGCAGCTCTGTGGCAGATATCAAGCATGTTGACAGAAGGACCAGTGGGAGAACCATTGCTGGGTCACTTTTTGAATTTATGTTGCGCCCTTCAAGAGACGCCGGGGCGCTTTACATGTGTCAGAAGGGACATCAAGAAAAAAGATATGCTGAGGAACGCATAGTCTTGACTATCTACTTTAGTGGGTATTGTTTTGCCTTTACCGCAAATTCTATTTTTATCCTTCCTTATGAATTCAAACTGAGGGCAAAGAATATTTATTGGCAGAGACACAAAGAGGTGTGTCTTGGCTGAGGAAATATAATTTCAAACATGAATACAAACACATTCAAAACTAAAATGTGAACGCATGCTCAAGCCGAATGTCCCAATTAAAACCCTGAACCACAAGCCGCAATGTCTAAATCACACCTGGTTTTACAATGCATTCCTGTGTACATGTTTCAGCATCTGTGAATCTGTGTGCGTGTGTGTGTGTTTCTGAGAGTGCATTCACTTTGTTTGTTCATTCTGTGATTTATGGCGCTTCATTATCAGCGGGCTGCAGGGGTGTTTCCAGATGTCTGTATTTTGCAGTCATCCCCTAAGATTTACTGTCAACAAGGACCATCCTCCTGCAACTATTCCCCCCAATGTGGGTCGTCTCCTTTACGTTATAGATGTGTTTTTCTTCATTGACTCAGAGGTTGTCTTCCACTACCAACCAGTACTTCAGTAACAACTATCAGTTACAAACATGTTGGAGTGATGTTGTCAAGCTGAATGAAAAAGTGTGATGTGTTCAACTGCAAAAGCACCAAAAACCATATGCGAGCCACTAAATGTCGATGGTTATAAAGATGATGTATTTTCGGCGGCATGCCACAGAATGTCATAAAAACAAACAAGCTGCCATTGAGCACAGGCTGTCCGAAGAATGTATTCATGCCACATCAGATGCTAAAATAAAAAAGTATGCAACATGAGTCAGGCTGATACAACTTCACGATAGCATGTGTGCTTTGCTTTTCGCTAACCCTAACTCAACATATCCTCTCTCTCCTGTTCCTGGAGTGCTTCATGCTAAGACTGTAACCTTGAATCGACAGGAAAAACAAGATTTCCTTGTGGGGGTGGAGGAGAGGCTCACCCTCCACATCCTGTTCCAAACACAAGTCTTTTCTTTTTTCCCTCACCCTCTTTTTTTCATCACAGCGGACCGGTGTTTGTCTCCGTGTTACAGCTGTGCTCAGCAGGGGAGTGACCTTGGGACAATGACACCACACAAAGCAGCCAGCGTGGCCCTGACCAGAGCCGCTACTGGCACCCCATGTCAGACTGAATGGGGGCTGGTTTCATTGCTCTCTGACTCATTGTGGCCGACTACAGTCTTTAAGCCAAATATATGGTTGGAACGTATTTTTAGGCAAACTTAATTACGTATACTGCACATGGTGTTGACTATTGTCCAGTGATGGGAAATAGAGAGAGTGGGAGCAAATGTAGAAAGCAAAAAAAGGGCAGTGAAAGTAGCAAAAATATTGTGTCTTCTGTCTAAGTGGGACATTGAGAAGGTGTGGTTTGGATAGAGGATGTTTGGGGACTGTGAGGCTGCCAAAGCGGAAGACAGAGGAAGAACAGAGCAGAGATCTGCTAGTGACCTTAGCACGCAAACCACATCGCTTCTATTGTCCAGCCAAGCACAGACAGATAAAGAGCTATGCACATACATAATCAAGTGACAGCAAATCCTCTTTCTAACTAAAAATATCTTTCAATCAATCATCTCCAGATAATTCCCTTGATTCCTGACATGAAAACTTGAGATTTATTTTCTGAAATCTGCGTCAAACAGCAGCACAACCGCCAGAGGAGATGTGTACGGGGTGCTGTTGCCCTGGAGACAAGAATACAGATCCAAACACAGGGTTAAAGGTTGCCCTGTTGTGGAATGTTTACCAAAGACGGAGGGGATAAGGGCAGCACCCTCCATGTCTCCATATGCAATGCCCCTATGCTAAATATAACAGACCGCCGTGCTCTGCGGCGGGTTCAGCTCCTGAGGCCTCAAGGGGATTCTGAGTCTATGTCCTGCTGGTGGGAACGCTAAGCACTGAAGGTGACTGATATGTTGTTTCCGACTGTAACATTCAGAGGAAGGTGGTCAGGGGTCAGCAGCCTCCACCCACCTCTGCGGCTTGGCACATCCTCTGCAGCCACAAAGCCCTAAGAATAGAGTTGCATAACAAATGCTTCTCGCGCCAAGCATAACCCTAGTTTGTCACCACAGGTTATGCTTATAAATCTGGATCAAATGAATGAAAAACGTAAAACATAATGCAAATTAAATCACAATTTATGTGCCCAAAAATTACAAAAAGTATTGGTTTGATCCTCAGATGTGACTGTTTTGTAATTGTTCTTTGTTTGACAACACAACTTGTTTTTATTTTTATAGACTACACTTTTAAACAATTAACTGATAAATGAATTACATACCTACATATAATATAAACCCAAACAAAAGTAAACAAAAACAAAATAAGATACACCTGTTGCAACACAACAATGCAAAGCCAAACAACATTGTAAGACACCTGTTACACTAAGCAAGTAATAGAAACCTGCCAACAACAACACTCTTGGCAAAGAATAGCAGTTCCACCATGACAAAAAATACCTGCTGTGGCACAACATCCGCGAGATGTTAGCCCCACATTCGATGCAAGAATAACAGCCACCTGCTGAAGGCTAACAATAGCCACCAGCTTAGTTATTGAGGAGTTAAAAAAAATCTGTTCACTTGAACCCGATGCCTTAACCACAGCTGTGAGTGAACAATACTGTACATGCCAAGTGAATGGCCCTTTCATCACCAACGCACACAGCAACATACCATCGTTTATCATGGTTACATAAAAGGACGGTGCGAGTATGTGCTTGGAACCGTCACACCAGTGTTACACTTAACACAGGGAGGTGTCAGGAGGACAGCAACAACACTGACTTCTTGCATAATCCAGCATAAGATGGAAGGAATTCAAATGCACGATGATAAACATGACAAGCACCCATGTACACACACATAAACACACACACACACACAACCATCCAGAGGACATGAGATAAGACGTTCAACCCCCCCACAAACTTTCCACACTGATATAATTTTTACAGCTGTTTTGATGGCTAGATACACATCTGGCAGCCATGCATATTTAAAGAGTTGCATATATAACCTTTAAATTGAGGTTTCAGAAAGTACTCAGACCAATTTTTCGACACTTTATGGACAAATGCATTTTGCCCGTCAATCTACTACCAATAAACAATAATAACTAATGAAAAAATGAAGTTTGAATAGTTTTTTTTGTTGCACCGTAATCAGCTCTGGTAATTCAGTCACTATGTAATCTATATTAATAACGGACGTGAACAATACGGTGAACAGCATGATGACTAACGCTTGGAGAAAGGTCACACATTCCCTTCCGGGAAGATTTTATGGTGAAATCCTGGCACGACACATAGCCTTCCCTGTTATTAAGAATTTAGTAGATATTACAGTAATTATTCTGTGCTTGAATAACCTCTTACATCCAGGTTTCATTTTTATTATCAACTAAACACAACTGTGATTTCAGATTGAATTAAAGCTGTAACCTCCTACGTTCTTCCTCATGTTGACATCATTGAAAGGATTTGTATTGTGTGGGTAGAAAGATTAAGTGGGCGTCACAAAACTTAAACTCTGAAAGGACTCAAAAGACCCCTACAACTATTAACCAGTGAGAATCCCCTTCATGAAGTCATCATCTGTTTGGCCTCTATCAATCACCCCACAGGGCCTCCACTGTAAAAAAGCCTCCTATTAGGCGCAGTGAAAGCAGTGTTTACCCAAGCTTAGTGAGTTACCTTGGGTTACTGCAGGAATGGAGGCCGAGGAGACAGTTGGCCACTGACACAATACAGCTCACATTATAGAATATGTTGATATGCGCATCTTAAATAAATATTCCTCTTTTGTGTGACAGCAGAAAAGTTGTCACAAGACAAAGCAACTTCGGGAAGGAATTGCAAGAGATATGAATTCTGGCTTTTCCACGGGTTGCAGGTTTTTGTTCTGGTGGGATAAGAGGACTGTTTAGCAACAGAAACATCCTGCCCTGCGTTTAACTCCTATGCAATTAGGCATTGCTTCATCAGGAGATAAAGTGTCCTTTTTACATTTCCTTTCTAACAATCACTCGCTTGAATGCCCAGTCCGCCGGCCCTGTTCACTTTGCACTCGCTCTGAAAGCAATGCCAAAGCAAGGCTGACAAAGTCATTAAGTGAGCAAGCAAGGGGTTTGAAGACGAGCGTCTCACTTGAAGTGTTTCCCCCTTCCTCCCCCTTTCCGTGGCTTTTCACCTCCCTGAGCCCACCTTCTGACCCTTTTGTTGGGGCGAAGGGGTGTACATCTTTGGAACCAGGCTAATTATAGAGTTTTAACGTCTGCTTGGCTAAGCCTTAAGTGCTGGGGGACATTCCTACAATTAGGAAATTCAGCATGAGTGTGTGCGTGTGTTGATAAATTCTGGTTCAAAATCGTTCTTTTGATGATGTTTTAGCCAGTCGTCACAACTTCAATGGGCTGTTCCAGGGTGAGGACTTGTTTTTTAGGTTAGAATTAGATTTTAGTAAAGGACCAGGGAATCAGGCAGTCCTCACAAATATACATAGAAAGAACAACATGTTTACGTTTGCTGTTTTAAATTCAAACCTTTGTCCAACTACATCCCCAGAAATAATGTAGCATATAAAACAAACATAAAGCTGTTTAACAGTAGCTTATCTAAAAGTCATGAAAACCATTTTAATTGTAAAAAGACAAAAGAGAAGTAAAGACTGAGGGCAGATTGTGTGCGTGTGTGTGTGTCAGGATCCAACACCGAAGGGCGTTTCAACACATAAAAAATGTCACTGTGCGTATTTCGTGTGTGTGTGTGTGTGTGTGTGTGTGTGTGTGTGTGTGTGTGTGTGTGTGTGTGTGTAAGGGGGAGTCATTAAACAACTCACACCCAAGATATTTTTGAATGACCTCATGTCTTTTTCATTATGGTGCAGATGTTTTCTGATACAGCACGTAGCTCCTGACTTACCCCACTCTTAGGTTTTGCTCCGAGGGCAGGTACAGGTCCTGAGGAGGAGGCAGCCGGACTGTTTGGATGAGGAGGGTTTTGTGACGCATGTACAGACCCTAAATCCGACTCCTGCACATGAAAAAGGAAAAAAACATTGTTGCAATGAATGTAATTATCTCCTTGTAATGTTTCTGTTTTTCCTTATTTAAAACAAAAATCATTTTTACAAGGTAGATGAGTGATGATCCTTCAGTATTATCCCATTGATATGGCTACAGTGGCCACTAGGGGACAAACAAGTTTATTACATCCGAGGGAAAATGAGTGAGTTTTTATCATAAGATGCTGCTCAAATAATTAACATTTAACATGATAAATCACAGGTGTGTACCTGGAGTGGTCGCCGGTGGAGGGTGGGGGTGCTGTCCATGGAGGAAGTGGCACTGAGGGCGTTCTCAATCTCCTGATCCAACTGGTCCAGCTTCATCAGTAGCAGCACCATCGAATCCAGTCGAGCATGTTCACGCTGAGCACGGAGACAAATAACTTAAAAAAGTTGTTTTACTGAGCTCCTACATTTAGTATGGAGGACCATACATGACATAAGTAAAAATAAATACATAAATAAATGTATAAATAAATACATAAATAAATAAATGAATAAATAAAAATGGAAATAAATAAATAAATACAGAAATAAATAAATAAATATGTTAATACCAAAAGAAATGTCAAAATATATTTTAAAATTTATTTTTTCCCTGATACATTTCCTTTGCATTTGCAGTGTCCTTATGCTAATGAGACAGGCGGGCCTAACCGCAGTCTCATGCAGGATTGGTCACAGGAGTGTAATGATCCAGCCCTACTACTTCTGCCTTTCAATGCTGGTGTCCAGTAGCTGTTTGCAGCGTTGAGCCAGTTCACACTTAAAATGAACTAGTTCAAGTTCAGAGGGTTAGTTAAGGTTATTTTTTATTGGGATGATTTAGCTGTCAGTAGTCCTGACTGTGAGCGTCACGTCTCCTGTTCTACTGAGCACAATGATCGAGCCGAGAGGAGGAGGAAACAGAAACTCCAGCTCGGTACAAACCACCTGCAGCCTCTGCTCTGATCATGAAGACGCTGATCTCTGAGCAGATGTGACCAGAGAAACTCTGTGTTTCCACTGTTTCCACTGTTCCACAGAGTCACTAACTGGCTGCTTCACGGTGAAGAGATCAAGTCTCAGTCACTGCCCGTGTCTCTGAGCGAGTGTGTGACGGAGCGCAGGGGCTGTGTGTGTGTGTGTGTAGCTCAGTTGACCAATCCTGGATTTATTTCCATATTTATTTATTTATTTCCACATTTATTCCAACTTTTATTTTTCGATTTCAGTGTCCTTATGCTAATGAGAAAGGCGGGCCTAACCTCAGTCTCGAGCAGGATTGGTCAACTGAGCTACACACACACAGCCCCTGCGCTCCGCCACACAATCGCTCAGAGACACGGGCAGTGACTGAGACTTGATCTCTTCACCGTGAAACAGCCAGTTAGTGACTCTGTGGAACAGTGGAAACAGTGAAAACACAGAGCTTCTCTGGTCACATCTGCTCAGAGATCAGCGGCTTCATGATCAGAGCAGAGGCTGCAGGTGGTTTGTACCGAGCTGGAGTTTCTGTTTCCTCCTCCTCCTCTCGGCTCGCTCATTGTGCTCAGTACAACACGAGACGTGTCGCTCACAGTCAGGACTACTGACAGCTAAATCATCCCAATAAAAAATAACCTTAACTAACCCTCTGAACTTGAACTAGTTCATTTTAAGTGTGAACTGGCTCAACGCTGAAAACAGCTACTGGACACCAGCATTGAAAGGCAGAAGTAGTAGGGCTGGATCATTACACTCCTGTGACCAATCCTGCATGAGACTGCGGTTAGGCCCGCCTTTCTCATTAGCATAAGGACACTGCAAATGCAAAGGAAATGTATCAGGGAAAAAATAAATGTTAAAATATATTTAAGACATTTCTTTTGACATTTCTTTTGGTATTAACATATTTATTTATTTATTTCTGTATTTATTTATTTCCATTTTTATTTATTCATTTATTTCTGTATTTATTTATACATTTATTTAATTATTTATTTTTACTTATGTCATGTATGGTCCTCCATATTTAGCAGGACGTATAGGTAAACACAAATATAGATAAGATGTTTATGGCCTTTTAACGGACACATTAGTCTCCCTGCTGTCTGAACTGACAAACAGTAAAAACTGAAATGACAAATCAGCCAAAAAAAACTGCTTTGCACCTGATCTGAAAAAGGGACATTTAAAGTTCTTCTCTTGAACTTTAAATGCACAAAACATGATGTCATGTTTTGTGTGTTTTAGTCATCTGACCACTAATAAATTAGATGGATCAGGAATTAAGACTGCATCTATTTACAGTAATCCAAGATCAGGTTATGTTTGATTTAAACATTAGAAATAGCTGCTTTGCTAGTTTACTTTTCTCACATTTGCTTTTTATGACTATTCAGTGGTATATACAGGAGGAGTATAGCTGGCAGGTCATACATTATATAGATCGATCCGCTGGTTTCCTGCTTGCACGAGCAACGCACAAGAATTATATCATTACAATCTCATCCAAATCATAGTAATTGTCGACTCATCAGTCAATAACTATAATTGTCATGATAAGTCACTCTATTTTTATTATTTTAAGTTTAAAGAGTGACTCGTGCTCCTGAGTGAAGGTTGTGGTTTTAAACACATCTTAAACAGAGAGAATGAAAAGAATAAATAACAAAACATTTTACAAATGTGAGGTAGAAAAATGATATGTTATACCTCATCACTGTGTTAGCACAATGCTTAAGCAATATATTGATATATATTGAGCATGGGTTATATTGCTACTGATGAAAACTTTACTGCGATAATCATGGATATGATCTTATTACCCATCCCCACTGTTGATCACATCAAATATACACAACCGCCTGTGATGCCTAACTACATTCTGACAACTCAACATTGGCTTTTGTCCCTTCATGACAAAAAGACAAATTCAGGCTTCTATCTTTTCTCCCTCCTCTAGCTTCCCAGCCTCTGACTAGTCTCCTGACTCTTACACCCCCTGCTCTTGCTGTAGCCTTCCCCACCATGTGCTCATCTTTTTATAACATCTCTGGTGCATTTCTGAAAATCCTATGAGTTCAAGGAATCGAGTATTTCGCCCATAGTCCTCTGAAGCTCTATGCACTAATGCAATCCATCAACAGACTGCGATAACAAGTGTCACACTGACCTCAGGTGGTGTGTCTCCAGTAAAACAAGCTAAATGAGACACTCATACCACTCTGTTTTTTACTGCACCTCTTTCCTGTTTTATTTGAAGCACTATAAGCCCTTGTTACAATATATAAAATCTCACTCTAGTCGGCTCTGAACATTTTCATTTCCTTGTGTTCTCCATGTTCTTTATCCTGGCTCTGGGTGTGGCTCTCTGTCTGAGCTTCTCCACTGAGATGCCCCCCCCCAATAAATTACATCACACGGCTGGACTCATTAGTCCAAAACAAACCATGTTAGAATATGGTCCAACAGACCCTGTAAAACACTTTACGAGCGTGAGCTCATGGGACAAAGCCACTGTGACTGCATGTTTGTGCAAAGTTACAGAATTACGTCAACATGTAAATAGAAGACTTGTTTTCACGAGTTGCATCTGTTCCTAAATGTGAAACACTTCAGAGATATCTCATCCGAGTTATGTAGGATGAGTTCAATCCTTCATACATATCAAGCATGTCCTCAGAAGTGGCTACTGTGGCTTGAAATTGTTTACAATGGGTGTGCACGCAGACAACATTCATATGAACCGAGTTGTGACTAATGCTAATGGATGTTCTGTTGACAGGCTCATGGATCTGCATCACGACACAAGGCTCCTCGCTCTCTAAAAGCGTCTTATGACTTGCGCTTAAATTCTTTGTCCAGTTAGTGCCTAATTAGCCCATCAAGAGCAGTTCCTGTTGGGTTTGCTGAGAGAGAAAATAAGACATGAGGAGCCGTGTGTGCCAGAGTCACAGGTTGATGCCGTCGCTGGCATTCCTCGCTGGCATGTTGTCCCATATTGTCTCCTTGGCACACGTTTCACAATGCAACATTGTATGGTGGTAAAACAATGACATCTTTACGAGGCCTTCGCTGAATGAACAAAAGCTTCTGGCTCGAGATGGCAACAACAACCACAAAAAGTACAAAACAAGTGCAGCGCCATGTCAGGCGCCTCCGAGAGGCAAGGTTTTTCGGGGGCATTCTGGTGGTTTGGTTGTTCTCAGACGGACTCTTTTCTCCCTTTCCTATCTTTTGAGGTTTGTGTTACATTCCTCCCCACTTCCTGTTTTTTTGAGATGGGAGACAGTTCCCACACTGTTTGAACTCACAGACCCCTCCTTCCCCTTTTCCCTGCTCTCTTTTTTCAAACCCCCTCTTACATTTGGTGGCCAGCATCCCATTTCTCAGACCTGTCCATTAAACCGAGGGTCTTTTTTCTGCACTGTGCTAAACATAGAGTGCAGAGAATCTTGAATCAAAACACCGGACACTCATACACTCATGTCGGTATTTTCATTCATAAACAGTGACCAGAAGTAAATAAATAAAGACAGTAAAACAGAAAATAAAAGAGCGAGCAGAGAGAGGGCGACGTTGCCAAGTTGTCTTTTGTTGGATAAATGACTGTTGAGCCAGTTAAGCCCTGAGGTCAGGATAAGGACTTGTTGCTAAAACAAATAAACAAAGTAACAAAGCCCAATATCAGGCTGATCTCGAGCCATTATGCAAACCAGATGGGTTCATTTTACCCAAACTGAATCCTCAACAATAACATGGTTTACTGGAAACACTACCATTACTTCAATATGTTGTCAGGCACAATTCCTTCAGCAAATGTCAATTTATACATTAGTAATTTTCTTGATAATATTCAAGATCTTTTTCTTTTTCTACATATTCCCTCACTTGGTGATATAGTCATGTTAAATTTGACTGTAATTTTCCTGTTTTGTCCTCATGAGCTTGCCTTGAGCACGTTTTAAAAGTAAACAGCCTTTGTACAGAATGTAAAATCACCCTGTGGGAAAAGCCCTGTTGCCAAAGAGAAGACAAGCTATTACCATATGCTCAATGGATTGCCCTGGCGCCTTCCACCTTTATGACTGAAGGGGGGGGCATTTATTCCAAAGGTTTGAAGTCATCCTAAAACTGAAACTGGATCCAATGGAAATAAAATGTGGCACTGGTTTTCCATTTCCCTACACTGGACTGCTCTCTCATTTAAGGCAGCTGGTGGAGTGACATCAACAAGACAAGAAATGTGAAATAAAGGATAATAATAATTACATTAAATGCTTTGGAATTACACAACTCATTTGCTACTCAGGACCACAGATCATCAAAGCTAATTTAAAGAAAGACATCTGTTTTAGATTATTTTAGGGGGGGGTTAAGTCTGCATTAGCCTTAGCAACAATATGACAACACAAACATACACTATCTGTTTAGATCAAGATGTAGCAGACTGAAAATACATTTGACCAAGTCAAAAACACATCTTAATATTACCAAACACTACCAGAAAGCCCCATAATGCAGCACAGTGAGCACACTGTCACATAATAAAAACCATGGCCATCAAAACAACATAATGCCATTATCCATCTCATAGCACACTTCTGTGTAACAGGCTGCTAAAAAACACAGAAAGTCCTGTTTGTTTTAAACTAATTTAAATACAGTGATTAATGATTAACAGACCTAATCCTACATGTGCACACTCAGGCCATTTTTGAGGTAGTCATTGTGTAGAAATACTCATTTCAATGTTCGTTGTAAAATTACTATTATTAACACATTTCAGCAACACTTTAATTCAACTATCATATTTAAATGCAGGATATTAAATTTAATAAATGATTTATAAACACACTCATGTAGTTGTAAGTGTTGGTGTTTTTGTCAACAACTATTATCAACATATAGAGTCTGGTGTATATAAAGATAATGAATTACATTGGAGTAAAGAACGATTGTAGTAAATTCTCCAATAGAGTCAAAACTGTTGGCAAATAAAACACGTTGATGAAAACTTAAAATGTCCTTGAAGCTGTTAACAACTACACATTCATTAAATCTTATTGAATAAAGCTATTAAAATGCTAGGCCAATTATTGTCTCGGGATGACCGTGTTGTAACCCTGTACAAAGACATCTCTGAAATCAACTCAGGCACGTGACTTCACATTGAACTCAGTCAGATTAGCTGTTTACAAGAGGGTGGTCGTCTTCGACTAGAACATATCACAAGAATTTGACGCTCCACAATATGGTACTTGTCTAAACAGCATGACTGCTTAATGAATCGTAAATAAAGGATTTCTTGTTGTCATTCCAAAATATCCGATGCTGCAACATCACATAGTGAATAAATACCATGTCAGTTTCCTGGCTTTTGCTTTTTATTCCAATGAGCTTAAAATCATGAAGTTTTCATTGGGTGTTTGGCTCTTACAAGCTGACTGGCCAGAAGTGCGTAAATAGAACAACGTGCACAATCTGCTGGAGAAAGCCGTTTCAGCCTTTTTCCCCTGAAATGACTCGAGCCTCCGACTCCCTCTACATTCAAAGTCCTCATGCCCTTATAGGACCTTGTTTTGCAATGCGTGGTTGAGAGAGTAAAACATTTCACAGATCCCCCCCCACTCACAGATCTGTAAGCATGTGAGAGTGAAGTCATTGTTTTCCTTGACGCTTGCCAGAGTGTGGGACAAAAATGATTTGCAGGCAGTTTATGCCCAGTTAGTGTCAGCTCGTGTCAAGAAAGAACTTAATCCGAGCTGCGGAAAGGCCAGAGCCCCAGTTACTAATCAGAAACAAACACAAAAGTAATATTTACAACAGTAATAAAATCACACGTCTATATAGTATAAGTCCTTACCTTTCTCATGCGCACTTTGACCACGTTGTCCTCTGTCAGATCCACACACGTGTTTGTTCCATCTGAAAGTGGACTGGAAAGGTGTGTGTCGCTGTAAGTAACTGCATGATCGGCCTCATCTGCTTCCTCCATGCTAGACACTGTGGCTCCTGGCCTGTGGTGTTCCCTCTGACCATCTGCCACCTCAGAGGCAGGTGACTCACTGGAGTAACGTCCAGAGGCTTGGTTGCCATGGATTCCTTCTGGTGAATGCTCATCGTCGACCTCTGCGGATCCTGATGGCAGGTTTTGGGCAAGCTGCTCGGTAGCCGTATGTTCATCATTTATATGAGACGGTTGAACATCTGGATTCTGGGCCATATTTGAGTTAATGTTCTTTTGAAGATCCAGAGCCGGGGCGTCCTCTGGCTCAATGCAGCTAACTTCTAGGATAGTGTCCAGTTTTGAAGAACTATTTTCCAACAACTGATCGATGGTTTGATCCTCAGATAAAGACAACTCCTTGGATACTGACCTTGCAACCACGTCTTCTGTTGGTTGACTTCTTGAGGTCGACGTTTCCACATACTGGTCTGCACACTGGGTAATGTTTGTCGGTCCCAGGTCCTTTTCTGAATGTCCAGTTTCCCCTTGTCCAGAGGGCATGTTGCTGGTAACTGTCACAGAGCAACACTGGCCTTTGAAACAAATATCAGATGACGTGATTGGCCCATACCTGACTTGCTCTGTGTTCTCGCCGCTTCCTGCTTGTGCCCACTCCTCTCCCTGAGGCCTATTCATCCCTGTTATTTTAATATTACATTTTTCCAATGAAGTCTGGTAGGATATTTCACATCCACGAGCCTGATCCAATTCCCCAGTGCAGTCAAAATGATCTCGCTCTCCTCCTCCTCCAATGTCTCTTGAGTGACGTGCAAGTCCTGTTTTTTCATTTAAGGTTTCTGGGTCATTTAATTTATCCAGCTCGTCAGCAGAGTCTGCACTCCAGCTTTCCCTTACCCCATGGTGTCTTTCTCCATCTACCACTGAAGTCACAACTGGGTCTGCAGCAGCAATTTTGTTAGTCGGTGCCATGGCATCACCGCTCTCCATCTTATCAACTGAGCTGTGAAGCACAACACTAGTTAAAATCACATTTGCCCCATCGTGCTCAGATGTCGAAAGAGTCTCTTCCTCAACATCTGGGAGGTCAGTTTGAGGTTCCAGTTCAGCAGCAATGGACCCGTTTCGCATGGCCCCAGAGATTTCAGGAGGTCTGCTGTAACCCTCTGTGTGGCTCTCCTTTGTGTCCTGATGATTTGGATGTTTGCCAGACTGGTCACCAGCAGATTCAGACAGTGGAAGCCCATTGTTAGAAGAGATAGAGATGCTTTGTTGCGTTTCACGAGAGACATGTGGCCTTTTTAAGACACTATCGTCACTGCAGATGTTGAGTCTCTGGCTAATCTCTGTGCCTATTTCACCTTCACCGTTGATAGTTTTCTCCGTGTGACTGCTGCTGCTATCAGCTGCGTAAGACAGATTTGCAGTCAACAACCCACTGTTACAATGACAGTCTCCAGAACTCCCCATGTTTGCGGTTTGGAGATGCACGGATTCAGAGTCCCTTTGGGGAATATTGTCGACATCCACCAACTCAGGAGGTCCATGAATTGACTCCTCCTGCAAACCCACTGGAATTTTGTCATTTTTTCCCATTATGTTCAACTGCTCAATGTCAGTATCGTCACCCCCAATGGAAGCGGTCTCTTCACGTGTCGAAGCCAGTTCCTCTGTGGGCAGTTGGTGACAGCCCTCGGGCATAGAGGCACACCTCGTCCGGCGACCTTGTTTGGAGGCCCCTGCTCCCATCCGAGGCCCCTTGCTGTCCACTCCGTGACAGCAGACCAGATCCAGATCGTCATAGCTGTACTGTAATCCTGAAGGGTGGGTCACATGCTCCTCCCAACTTCGTTTCCGAATGGCTACTGGCATGGTGGTCAGCCTGCGCTGTCCCATACGAGCTGCGAGAAAAGAGGGTCAAGAAACAGCCAAGTTAGAGTTAACAGTAGTTCAATGTGTAGATGATAATATGGTTAATAACATTACACTTCTAAAGAAAAGAGGCAAGGAGAAGTGCACGGACGGTCAAGAGGGGAGTAATAACATTGCATTCAGTTTCTTGGAAAGTAGAAATTCAGCTGGCTCTGTATAAAATGAGACCAGCCCCCTGTTATTCTCATCTAACATGGGAAACTGATACGTTCACATGGCAGCGTGCCAGCGACTCTGACTGAGAACAACAGAGCAGCCGGGATTCTACAACATGAAGAGAACTGTCCAGATAAATGCAGATGCAGTGTTTGCTTTTTAACATCTTCACAAGGTGACACCCCATTGATCAACTTAACAGTGCAAACATTGAAACTGGCTGACTATCATGCCACACACGTCCATGCTTGCACAGATGAGAGTGATGCAACTAAAAGAAACTAAAAGTGAAACGTTACTCAGGGACCCTGAACAGCTGGTTCTCTGGAATCAGAAGTTAAATATCATGGGTTCGATCAGAGGATTAGAACCAAGCTCAGTGCTGTGTATTTTTTTTTATTGTTCTAGGTCAGAATGTACAGAAGTGAGGGAACAAAAGGACTGGATGCACTAAATCAAACCTCAACATCTGCTATATAAAACAAAAAAGCTTTCTTGACAGAAGCATAAGTACAGAGATGTACAGTCGGAAATCCTGCCGCTCTTTTACAGTAAGTGAGTGGAAACTACAAAAGTTTTTGTTTATATATAAGTATATATATATATATAAAAAATAATATAATTTCAATTAAATATAAACATCTATTTTCACATATAAATTACACTTAAGTTGTGGCAAAGGAACATTTTAAAAAGAAATCACTTTCTACATTATGTTGAAAATTAAAGAAATGAAACATATTTAAAAGCAGGTGTTTCTGCCTTTTCACCTTTTGTTTCCTCAAAAGTGGAGCTGGATCACACCAACTGCCATCTGCGCCCCTTCTGGCATGAACCTGCACCTGGTTATTGGTTAAGTAAGGGAGGTCTCAAAAAATGTCCGAAAGCTGTTGCTCCTTCCACTTCCCCTCATGCCAACAGCAGAACTGACAGCTCAATACAGTTGAGATATTTCATGCTAGAGTACCAACGGTTCCTTCTTGTAAATTATCCAGTGTTGACAGAACATTTTGTTATGATCCAGTAGACGTGGATTTGGGAATTAAATATGAGGTTTCAGTTGAAGGATTTGCTGTGAGCCCAGGTATCCAGAGATATGTTCCTTTTCATTCATCCACTGAAAAAAAAAATCGTCCACAATTGAGTAAAGTAAATCCACCGGTTTCCAAGTGGCTTGACAATTACTATATTTTGTCAGCAGTCCTTAGTCCAGGTTTCTACAAGCCATTCTCTGGACTGCAGTTTGTATCCTCACTGTAAAACTGCCAGACCGGCACTGAAGCCCCATAAGGCAGGCAGAGAGTCGTGGAGCAGCGAAAAGTCCATAGACAACTTCCATCTTGATCACATTAAGGTTTTTGCTGACGCTGAATGCCAAACAGTCGGGGTGGTGTAAGAGGGGCCGGGTTTTCTTTTCCCCCACTCCACCCCTCGGCTCTCTCCTGCTCTATCCCCTTTCTCATCATGTCCCCTCCCCGCTGGTTTGACAGGGAGTCTGAGTCACATCCTAGGAGCCCCATCCCCCGTCTCACAACTCACCCAACATATTATAGGCATTTATTCACCCCACCCTCCTCCAATGTACTTTCTCTCCTCGCTCTTTTTTGAAACATCCTCTCGACTTCTTCTCTCAAAACCTGTGTCCTTCCTTTTTCACATAGGACTTCATTCTGCCTTAGATTGCTATTTCACTAAGCTGGGTAAGGCTCCCTCCACTTGGTTTTGATTAGGACCAGACAGGCTCCCTCGTAAGACAGCTGGCTCTGAGCCAAGAGAGATTGCTCCTATGTTTTGGAAGTTATATCTGAGGCATGTTTTTTTTTTCTTTTTTTAAATGTCATGTTGTTACTCTACAAGCATTCTTAACCAAACAACACAGGCTCTAATGAAATAAACACAAGATATCTTTAAAGAAATGGTTTAAGAAATATTATTTTCTTTCAACCAGCCTTTAAAAAAAAAACAGTAGATAAATGACATATGACATTATCTTTCTTTTAAATGAAACCAAAGCAAAGAAATGCATTTAAGGACCCAAATGCCAGCAATAAGTTTCCAAATATAGTCATTTGTAAGACGCACTTAGAACGAAAAAGCAAAGCCAGAGATATTTACACATGATGTCACTGAGACCATTTAAGATAATGTTAATCAGTCAACTAAAATAAACTAAATATTTCCACAGATTTCCATGTGCCAGTGGAGACCTCCAGACCCACCAATACAAAGTACACCTCATAAACGAACTGCTCTGGCAGTCAGTAGAGCGCACAGCACCGCCAAGCCCCAAACAACAGTCTCCTTAAAAACCTAATCAAACCAAACTGCACACACTCGCAGAAATCACTCCCCTGAACGTGCCTCAAGATCTGAGACAAAGATGTTGCAAAACGCAATCATCTTGCAATGCTAAAAATATTGGGAAGGAAGATCCTGGCTCTGCATCAAAATTTAATTGGATATTTCCCTGACACATACCACATCCTTCTACCAACTTTGATGGAAATAGGTTCCTTGGATTTTGTGTAGTCCTGCTCATAAACAAACAACGCTGATGGAAACCAAAACCTTGTTGGTGGAGGTAACAGCACCCTGGCAAAAACACCTCTTCCTGTTCCCTCTACTAAAAACAAATCAAGTTGTGGCAATATCTATCATGAAACCTTCTAGACAACAAAACCAGCTGCACAAAAACAGCAATGCGTCAAAGCAATGGGGACAATCCAAACACAAGGGAAAACTGGAATGAATCCTCTGACTGCTGCCGCATCCCTGGCCTCTAACCTTTGGGTCATCCAGATGTGAGGTGAGGCTCTGGATGAGTCTTTTCTTAGGGGCCTTGCTGGGAAAAACTGTGCACTGCCGTCAATGTTAGCTCACCAGGGACACAGATGGTCATACTCAAAGGGGGGAAGGATCCATGGACAACAAGACTCCTCTGTAGCATGTCACATGATGCGCTCGGCGGTTTCGCCAAGCGCAGTGTAAACGAAATACAGATTTCTTTCGGTCACAGCAGCTTGCATGTGGATATGGATGATGATTGAAGTGCAGAGGCCGACACAGAGCACGACTCAAGTTATCCACTCATTACCTCCTGTGGACATCCAACACAGGCATATAATTTAAAAGACCAGGCCTCCCCCTGCCAATCACACCATCCACTACGGCTACAGGGCAATTGGTCTACGTCACAATCTGGTCCATCAGCAATGTTGTGCAAACACATTCAGTCAACGCAGGTGAGACTAGAACACCGGGTGTGTGTGGTCTTATATGAACCACAATGTGCTGAAGCATTAAACTGAAGGATTTAAAAAGGGCAGCTTGAACAAGAGTTTACAGGAGTGTGACGTGATGGTTGCAATAGAGAAAAGGTAAGGGGATCACCATACCATTAATCCTGATGCGACCTCAAATGTTTAAATGTCACTGCAATCCACGATTGTTACCTCCACCAAGGAGGTTATATTTCCACCCCTGTCCATTTGTATGTAAGGAAGATTGAGTAAAATCTACTGGATGGATTACTGCGTAACGTGGTGGAACGATGTGGTATGAATCAGTAAAGAAACTCGCAGAACCAGAAATTAGTCATTACTGTGATATTTAGGGGACAAATTTCTCAGAGTGTGTCAACTTGGGTGCAGTTTGATTGAATTTAGGGGAATGTTGGGCATTGGTGGATGTATCCGCACAACTGAGTGTCATACTGGTGGAGATATGGCATCCTGGTTCTTCTGATTGACAGACCAACCAATATGTCGTTCCCTGGATTCATCTGGCTACAAATGATTAACTCTTATTATATAGTCCCTCTTATTAAAGTCATATGACTAAACCTCATATTTTTTATGGTTATCTGTATTGGCAGTGCAGTCTATTCTCGAATGTGTAAATGCTTTTGTATATAGTTATTTTTTAGTATGCGAACATTTATTTAGCCTCGAGAGTCATCATTACAGGCCACACTGTCTCGGTCCCACATCACAGAGGAAGAGCATGAACATTCTCATCAGCTCGCAGCATCATAGGTCACATGTCTGGAGTGGTTACATACATGGTTAAGAAAGACCTATTCATGATTCACCCTATAATCCCCCACTGTTCGAGCGTCTTAAGTGGAGCAGTGAGGGCCCAAAGGAAACAGCCTCACATTCCTCACTGATATAGTTTATTATTGGAAAAATAAGCCAGTCTAAATCATGGGCATTGAAGAACACAGAGTGTTTGCCCATGTAGGAAAATGTAGGTGACGCTTTTGGAGAAAGAAAAAGCAGAAAAAAACACTTTCCCTCCCATAACTGAGTCATTTTGAGAACTTGCATATACAAAGGCTGCTTTGATAAAAATAGTTGCTCCCTTTTTTAAGACTTCTTTAAATAACTTGTTTCTAATGTACTTGCAGTTATATGAAATTAGAAAAACGAATCTTGGGTTAATTTATACTAAAAGGAAAACTAAACAAAATGTGAGAATCTCATCTGAGGCTCTAAATATAACATCAGCAGACCACACCAAGATCCTAGCAGTCTTTTCCTGTGACTTGCTTTGCCCTGTGGTAAACGACTGCTTCTCAAAAGGCCAGAGTCATGCCGGCCTAAATAACAGGGTTTGATGCCTGGGTGGGAACTTGAGCAATCGCAATATTCTTGAATGAAACATCCCAGTGTAGATGATGCAACTAAAGTAATGTGAAAAAAATTAAATTGGTTCCGAGCTGCTCGGCTGTTTTAATTAAAAGCTCTTCCTCAATCATCGGTTGATTTTAACTTGTTTTTTCTCGTTAGGGACTAAGTGAAGGAGTCGTCGTGGGAGACAACAAGGGGGTCCTTGGACACTGATCGTGGTTTATGGTTTGCCTGCTACCGTGGGAACAGGAAGTACAAGTTATTGAGGGGACAGACCATAACAGGCTAAAATAATCTATCTAATCTTCTTGTGAGAGGGTCTCTGTGTGCATGTTTGTGTATGATACAAGGGAGGATGTTATATTGGTGTGTGTGTGTGTGTGAGGTTGATGTGGAATTGGTTTCTCAAATCAGATGATGCAGACCTTGTTTCATCTAACATTTCTATGACGAAAGTGGAAAACACTGTCTCAAACACAGACAGTCCAATCAGTGTTCAATGTGTAGCTACCATCTGTTCTCTGTTTTTGTCTTGGTGAATGACCAACGGTGTCATATTGCCACATCAGATGACACTGCTCTTACTATAAAACAAACATCTTGAGACGGACCATGAATATCCTATTTTTTGACTCAGAATATAAGAAAGCTGTCACGACTTTTTAAAAACTTTTGTCTCTCACAGTGCTCCATCTTGTATAAGACAGGTATATCCGTAAGTGTTATACTATCAGGTCCTTGTAGTTCAGAGAAAGTGTTCTGGTCCAGGTCCCCAGCTGCTTAGTCTAGAAAAGCACAATCATTGTAGATCAAGGTGAGCTCGACGGCCGAACCAAAATGAGATGGTCCAGTCTCCCATTTGCTTTAAGCTGTCCCAAGAAGGATCCACTCATCGGTTTCTTGAGAACAGAAGGATGTACTTGAAGGAGCCTTCGAAAGGGGGCGGACTTATCACACCGCTTTGACGAAATCAGTTTTCAACTGCAGAATAAAACCGATTTGATTCGACTTTCCTTCCAAAGCACTCAGCCTGTTTCCTCTTAAACGACATCCTGATTGTTAGCTGTTAAAGTAGCAACCTGTCACATCAGGAATTACATCCTTGCAAGGACAAACATTTTAATTTTACCACAGATTACGAGGATACACTGTGAAAGTGAACGCAGTCAAAGTCCTACTCACACTATCTACCTGCAGCTCATCTTGATGGTTCCATATGGATCAGGACATAGGTGACAACAACAGCTGGCTTCCATTTGTTTTTCTCTGACTTAGACCACCTGAGCACATTCCCACACTTCTGGAGCATTGAAACGTGTGCAGGAATGCAGGAGCCTTTTAATATCAAATTGCTTTGTTTGAGATGCTTATTTAGCAAAGACAAAACTCCACTGCTTTCTCTTGAGCAATGCCGCATGAATAACAAAACAATGATTTCAACGGCTCACCCTGGAAGAAGCCCTGTTTAACAAAGGTCAAGTCATTTACAACGAAAAGACAGCAAGACTAAAAAGTGAGTCATTTATCACCACCTCTTCCCTTCATTTTGTGAAAAGAAGAGAAATAAAAGTCAGTGTTATGTGGAGATTCCAAAATATGCGCCTTTTTGAATTCATCAAATCCTCCAGAACTTGACATGTTCTGAAACGTTGAATCTTGAAAGTATCTCAAGACATGGGCGAATGGTATTTATCTTCTTTTCTGTTTGTTTATGAAGAATGACTCTTAAGGTTGGACCAGACCCTCTGAGGGGCCAGGATAGTGACATACTACAACCCCCACCTCTCTTCCCATCCACCCAGGTTTCTGCTGAACATGTGCTGCGCTGGCATCGACTCGTCCAGCGGAGATCCAGGAAAGCGTGTTGTCCTTGGACACCGTTGCCACAGCAGCATCGGCAGGAAATACTTGAGACCCAGAGTCAGGGGTATGTTGAGCCAGAGGCTGTTCCATCAATTGATGAGCAGGCTCTCTGAACGGTTATGTTTCCGCTCCATGTTCGTTTGCATTCTGGCTCCAAATGTTCCCTCCCAACATCTGCGTTTGTCCCCTCACATGCGTGCGCTCATAATCAGCTGCTCCTGCATGATCTACCTTTCCTTACTCACAGGTTTGCTTTCAATCTACACTGACACAAAAGAAGCTTATATCAAGTATGTCTGTCTGAAATTTAATGCTTTTTAAAAAATATCACGTATATGGCTGCAGACATTTTGCATTAGTCACAAGAAGGACTGCACAGCTTTAAGTTCATAGAGTGAGGAGTGTATAAGACGGCTGGGATAAATATTTACCTTCCTTTCCGGTCTACTACGCAAGGCAGGAGAAACATTTATAGTGCAACAAGAGCCCTGAGGAAAGTAAGACGCAAGTCACCTCTTCTGCAGGAAACTGACATTCCAGCTGACTCAGGAACTGTACAGGTCAGGATACCGTCACTAAGCAGAGCGGAAACCTCTTGAAAAACAGCAGGCAGGGCAGATATCTGCTGAAAAATGCTACTTCAGACATCTGAAACTAGTTTTGAGAAAAAATACAAATGGAAGGGTGCAAAGAACACAAATCCAAGCTATGAGGGGAAAACCTGTGAAATTATAATGGTGTACAAGTTGGAAGTTCTTTGGAAATATAAATATACAACCCAGATATAGGATTAATAAGAATCTAAATATTTACCGTCTTTGCTTGGACTTCTAAACGCGTGTGCCACTGGGATACTCCTACCTCATGTAGTTAGATTGCAGAGTGAGGGAGTAGATGGTCCTTCAGCCTGAGGGGCAGCAGCAGTCAGCGTTGCATCAGCAGACATCTCCTCACAAGGGGATCTGAGCCACATGAAGTCCTGCAGTTCCCCCCAGCAACATGAAACTGCCAGTGATTAATCAGTAGATTAGCATTCGATGGAAGAAACTGAACGTAATGACTTAAAATAGACTGCTGGGGGCGACACAATCATGTTTAACAACGTGGCTGGTCTTTAAGATTTAGTTCATGTATATTTTAACATGAAGCTTCATTATATTATATTATATAAGTGTTAAGAACACACTGTCAGCCAATGTAAGACTATGACTTTTGCAGAAATGGAGGGTAAACGTGGCCTGTGTGCTGTCATTGAAAAGTATCATGAGGCCACTCTTGTGCCATGATAAGAAGCTGATTTAGCTGCTAACACAGTGGACAGGGAGAAGCACGTATATCATAACCTGAACCAAAACAGGCCTCGAAGCTTAAACTCACCTGTTTGGGTTTAACATGGCTGCAGACATTTGGAAGCCATTTTGACATGAAATAGAAGGTAAACAGAGGTGTTACTCATCATGTTAATTAAGGCTGTGCTCTATTTAGATAGAGCTTTAATGAATGTGATGAGTAACACCTGTGTTTACCTTCCATTTCCTGTCAACATGGCTGCCAAATGGCGGGAGCCAAAATGAAAAGCTTCTGTTCAGCTTTCAGGCTTTTCCGTGGTTTAAAAGTTCTGTCTGTAAAAAGTTGTTGAACGTGTTTTCGTCTATGGTTTTCATCCAGCGTCAGTGACCTCGTTACTCCAGCATGTGGCGCCAAATTCTACACGACCACATTGTCGTACCGTTTTAAATCTTCTTCTTCTTCTTCTATTTCTTCTTCTTCTTCTAAAGAAACAATAATAATATATACATTTTGTCACAAAACACACATAACAGCACGAGGAGCGGTATGACAGATTTAAATTAATTAAAAACCGACTCAATAAAGACAAAAGAAACAGTATTAAAAAGCAATCTTAACTTATAAATAATATTGTTTTTCTTCTTCTTCTTCTTCTTCTTCTTCTACTTCTTCTTCTTCTTCTTCTTCTCCTCTTCACGGTAGACAGCTTCACATTCTAACCTATGATTCTAATAACATAAACCGACTTAAATTTTGATCAGAAACGACAAAAGAGATTTTACTGAGGTTATTCTTTGTCCAATACAACCCCTATGATGGCAGTGCTAAAATTATGAAATTATGAAAAACAATCAGAAAAAGAGGTGGTATGTATTTTAAAGAAGAACATCAGACATTAAAAATCTAAATACTTTATACAAGCTATTGACAGGACAGCCTCTACAATAGACCTTGAGGGTGTGAGGTCAAGACAAAAGTTAGTGTAAGCAAACAAAAATGTTGCTCCTACAGGTAGCCTACTACTTAATAAGAATAATATTAAGATTGGCAATAAGCAGATAATATAGTAAATCAAATAAGGTCACCACCTTATAACTTGAGAACAACCCCAATTCTCACAGCAACAGATGTGCAGTTTACCTGAATATGGCAGGTACGCTGTTCCAAGCAAATCCGCGGTGGATTTAGTCTTTTAGTGTCACCTCTCTCTCTCTCTGTGTTATTCACTCAAGGCTCTGAGGGGAACAGACCATGAGCTGCAGGACTTGTTCTTCTTGTCACTAAAGATAGATCTTTATCTCTGCCTGTATGTTTGGGGCTATTGTGTTACCTATAAGGCATCTAAGGGGGTCTAAGGATTCCTATTTGCTCAGTATTCCATTGACTTAATAATTTAGAGACGTTCTTTCAATAAAGCTTCTGAATCTTTAGTGGACTCACTGTTTATGTTTCCATATAGACTGGACTCTGATGAGGTCAAAGCAGCCAGAGGGGCTGAGCAAACAATAAAATGTCAAAAAAATTTGTCTTTCAGAAATGTAAGATTTTAAGGTTTGGAAAAAACTTGCTCATCAATAACCCCTGCTGTTTCTCTGTATGTAAACTTGTTATATATCCATTGTCTAAACTTAATTAAGCAAGGGAATGAGCTTGGCTTCATGTGTTGTTGTACCAATCCACCAGCTATTTCAAAGAAGCTAACCAATCAGATGGTGCGGACGGTTTAGGTGCAGTACAAACATGAATGAAAAGTTTGATAACAGTTTTTATATTCATTACCATATATAAGGATGGGCAAAACTTCTCCACTTCCTCCTGATATCCAGGATGACATTGTTTGCACTGAGATCCCGCCATTACCTGCACTCGACCAATCGCAGGTCATACGCAGCTGTCAATCATTACGTTTCAACCCAGTTTTATTACACCAAATAACTAAAACCGACAAAGAATCACAATCACAGTGGTACAATATGTCAGAGCGAGCAAAAACATAAAAATAGAAAAACACAGATAAGTTTTGTTCAGTAGGAACAGTTGACATTTACAGCTTGACGGATTTTGACGACACCAGGTGGTGATGGTGACGCGTTGGCTTCACTCCTGGGGCAGCGGTCGCCTCCTCCATCTTTCCTCCAACTCTCTGGTTTGTCTGAGCGCACGTGAAGGCACCAGGAGAAACTTGACTCCTTCCGCATTCACCTGCGGCTCCTCCTCGCGCGGGGAACCTCCACACATCATGGGCGTTTGCTTCTCAAATGAAAGAGACGACAATTAAAAAAAAAAGAAGTGTTTTGTTTGAGTTGCTGCAGCGGCCCCCCGGGGACAAACGGAAGAAGAAGAAGAAGAAGAAAGGCGTCGCGAGATGAGAAGAGAGACATGAGCTGAAAAAGTTCGGGCGAAGAACAGACGCAGAAAGTTTTCGGTTGTTGTGGTTGTTTTCTCAAGTCGTCGCTCACGATGGGATGTGGCAGCAGCTCGGAGGTGAGTTTGTCCCCGTGTGACTTTTAAACAGCTTTCAAACGGCAGCCTCGCGGGTCGTGTGTGCTACGTCCGCCTCCTTAGCTTGTTTTTACAGCAACAACAACAACAACTTCCCAGTATAGTGTCGGTGAGCTGGTTTGTGGAGCTGCGGGGTCTCCACCGCTCGACAGCCCGAGCACCAGCCAGGCTAAGCTAACGGCTCCTGTGTGTTGTTGTCCCATGTGTGCGCAGGGGAAACGGGACTGGAAACCGCTGGAGGAGCGCAGCTGCACGGACATCCCGTGGCTCATCGTATACACACTGTTCTGTGTCGGCATGGTGAGTGTGTGTGATGAACGGGAGGATGCATGCAGGTGGACTTGCATGCACTTCACATCACATCAGCCGCACGTTAGATCATCTCCGCCCGAATGTGCATGCATCGGGTGATTCAACTTTATGGTCATTCTGCAGGATTCCCATTGTTGTGCATGTGTTTCAACTGAATCCCATTACACCCAGTGAAACCTATCACAATCACGATGTTACTACAAAACTGCAGCATTCCAAAAAGTAGAATCAACCAAGTTAATTTGGTCTGACTAGTTTGAGTTAGGTGTACCTAATAAGCTGCCCAATGTGTGTGTGTATGTTTATACCAGTCCCAAGAGTGCCAGTAAATAAAGTTGGAGATCTTTTGAAATGGCCCTTTAATCCAAACAGACACCCTTTGCCAAAAAGTTCTCTACTAAATTCTGGTTTGGTTTAAAGTGGATCAGGGACGTGCTGGTTTTAATACACTTTGGAGACTGTAGTTTGTGGTCAAGGGGAATTGCATGATACAATACCACAACTTACAACCTTGCCTTTAACATTATAACCTGCACAAAGGTAGGATTGTTGGACTAGACTTTCATTAATTTTTGTTACTGTATTTGTACTGTAGGCGCAAAAGTCCCTGGTTTTGATTCGAGATAGTTTAAAGCTTAAACCTACTAAGGAAGTGTATTTATTACTCTTGATATTTCATGCAGATAGTTAATATTGTGTACTTGTAATCTGTCTCATCTGCAGGCTTGTATCTGTGGCTACTCCATCGCCACAGGAGCTGCCTCCAGGCTGGTGTCAGGATATGACAGCTATGGCAACACCTGCGGTCGGAACAACACCAAGATCGAGGGAGTCCCTCTCAGTGGGCAGGACATGACCGAAAACAAGTTAGTTTGATTAGTTACAAATTACTTAAAATGAGATGTACGGGTTTATTTATATCAGACTTTAGATTGTTAGATTGATAGACTAAAAAGCACGGATTTGCAGTACATCAAACTGCTTTCATTCCTTTCTATCTCCTGTTTTGATTGATGACAGAGTTTGCCTTTCACACATGAATGACAAAGCGGGACTTTTCTGCACAGACACAAACTCTTCATACCTCTTCGTCAGTGTCTTCTATGTGTTTCTGCTTTTTCAGTATGTTAAAATAACGTGTTGAGGATGTTTTTTGCCTCCTGTAGTTGAGAGTTAGTGTCACAGACAAAGCAATTCAGCCTTACATGTCTGCATGCAAGGATTGCATCATGAAATCCTAATCTACCAAACTGCTGCATTCGTAAACACATTGCTTTACCTCTTAGCTGTTCATACCGTAACCTACTTACATTTACCTGAAAATCATATATTACAAAAAGCAGTGGATTTTTTACACCTACATTTTTTTATAAAGTGATTCAGCATATTAACCAAAAATCTGTCAGTTCTCTCCATCGGTACAATCTGTTCAAAGATGAGATGTTATCAGTCTTCATCACAGGGTTAATGAAGATTAATATCACCAATGCAAGGCTGCACATGACTCATAGTCTCATTTGTGTTCTGCTACTGAAGTTCTTCATATATCTAAATGAGTAACATACTTCAAGAGCTTATCTCTCTCTCTGTAACCCCTCCCTGAACTCACACTCTCTCCATGTAAGATACTTATCATCGATACAGAACTGACACAAATTATGTTTTGTCATTTATGTGAGGAATCTTTGATTATATGCCTGATTTTTGGGCAGTAGCTTTCCATCAGCATGCAGCCTGCGAGCCCAGTTTTACTGAAACAATGGGTCATGCTTTATCGGGCTGATTGCCCGATAAAGCATTTGAATAAAAGGCGTTTCTGCTACAAAGAAGGATCTGTGTGACAGGTCAACATCTTTCTGCCCAAACAGAACAGTTCTGACTGCCCAATAGTAAAATATACTGATATTAGTGGCAATTACAGTGTCTTTTTACCCAATAGTCAATAATCCTGAAATTTCCTAATTTTGTCTTCCTCTCAGGAACATTTTCTTTCTGGAACCTTGCAACCTCGATCTCGTAAACAGGAAGATTAAGTCCATTGCCCTGTGTGTCTCCAAATGCCCTGCGACTAACCTGACCACATATGACGAAGTGAAGAAGTTTGCCCTGACTAATGGTGAGAAGACGGCATGTTTAAGAGAAAATGGGAACATGTCCTGTTTATTAACTTAGAGTTTGAGTTTACTGGTATTTCCATCTATTTCTAATAAACGTTAGTAAATATTTAGTACCATTGTAGCTGCTAGACCGGTTTTAATGTGACATGAACCAGACTGAGCATGTAAGATAATTTGTATTTCCTTCTTTTTAGGGTCCCATCTCTGTTCTTATGATATTTCTCCTACGAGATACACAAGCCATTCGGAAAGATTCACCAAATGTCCCAAACTCCCCGTTGTAAGAAGGTAATCAAGTGCTTTGGCTTTTAATGAAATTTTTAAAAAAGAAAGTTAAGTAACCATCTTTCCCCCTGTCTGTTTTTAATGCCAGCATTCTCTTGTGGAAAAGGTCAGATCCAGTTGAAGCTTGTCAGGAGGTTATTGAAGCTGATGTGATGTCATGAGATGTGTAAACTCATACAGCGACTGACAGAGATGTTTATGTGTGTAGTGTTTTAAAGGTGGAACCACCATCTTTATTGTGCTCCTGTAATTTAGTTTAAATAATTTTACTCAGGTCTAGAAGTCTATTTGTCTGGTCATTGTTTATGCCCATCTCAGAAATAAAAGGGCCCAAATAAAAACAATTTCAGCTGTGTCCAATAATTCAGGGGCCGCATCCTTCATAGGCTGCATTCTATGACTGATTACATCACAGCGGGCCCACGAGGCTGACCTGTTTCAAAGTCTTTTCAAATGTGGATGAGAAAAGCCTCCTTCCATTCCTGAACAATCAACGATTCAACAGGTGGATCCTCTGTTGGACTATGAAGGATCCAGCTAATCCTTCGTAGTCCGCCCTGTCTACTGAAGCTGTGTCTTCACAGACTGACTCCTCATAAGGATGCTACCCCAGGAATTTGGACACAGCTATAGACCACTTCCCATAGTCTGATGCTTTTATGACTCTTTCAGGAAATTAAAAGATAAATTAACCCCTATTCTTCACCTCTTTCTTCTTTGTAGTAAGGCTACCCCAGTGTTCAACCGCTGTATTCCAGTGGACATTGGCTGCTACGTCGAGTTTGTTCAGTCGTTCATCACATTTGTCAGTGACAACACTGTGCTGCGTCGTGTCATCGCCGGGGTGATGGCCAGCAAGGAGATCATCATGGGCCTCTGCATTCTGGCTTTGGGTAAACACATTATTAAATCTGGCTTACCGTGCGCATGTGGATTTAATGAATGATGAAATTCTTTTATCCTGTGAGAAACGTGTGCATTTTCCTGTCCTGCTGCTCCCTCAGTGCAGCCTTGATTGCTCTGGAGAATTCGGCTTGAAGGCAACTGTCGGAAGAGAAACAATTTTTGTCAAAATAATAACAGGAAATGTTATTACCCTATTGTTTTCAGTGTAGCCCACAGGCATTTATTTAGTCTCCTCTTGTTGTCACAGCAAAAAAAGGCAAAACTTATCCTACAACAGTTCTAGACGTCTTTCATTTAATCTTTTGATCAATGATAATGGTAACTTTACTCGGTGTGTGTGATTCCTTCGTATGATGCATTGTTTTTTTTCTCTCTCTGATGCAGTTCTGTCCCTCATCATGATGGTCGTCATTCGTTACATCACCAAAGTGCTAGTGTGGATTCTAACCATTCTGGTTATCATCGGGTCTATAGGTAACTCTTAGGAGCTTTATATGATTCAAGCACCCGTTCTCTTATCAATTTAATCCATTTAAAAATGTATAAACATGTTAATGTTTCATTCGTCTGTTTGATCGTTTGCAGGTGGGACCGCGGTCCTCTGGTGGCTGTACGCCGAACAAAGGAATAACACCACATCAGAGCCTGGGAGCGAAGTTGCCTGGGATAACGCCAAGGCCCTGCTCGCGTATGCAATTGGTGCCACCGTTTTCACGGTATGTCTTCTTGCACTGGCACGCAGGTCTCTCCTGGTGTGACAGAGAAAAGCGATTTGTATGAATTTAATTATCTGACTCAACAGCTTAATTGAATGATGGTAATCTGTGTCTGTGTACACTTTCAGGTAGTTCTGCTGCTGTTGATGTTCTTCATGAGGAAGCGTGTGGCCATCACCATCTCCCTGTTCCATGTTGCGGGCAAAGTGTTCCTCCACCTTCCCCTGCTCGTCCTGCAGCCATTCTGGACCTTCTTCTGCCTCATGCTCTTCTGGGTCTACTGGATCGCTGTGCTTCTGTTCCTCGGAACTGCAGGTTGGGACAGAGGCAGATTCGGTGCTAAAGGTTCAATTACACGGATGTTTGGTCAGATTCAAAACTGCATTCACAATCCAATTGGTGGTATTATTAGTGCATACTTTGTTTTAAAGTTGTTTTTGATTTGCCAATGCAGCACATGGGCTGCTTCTACTTCTCAAACAAGAATCATATTTGGGTTGTTATTTGTGACATTTTGTCTCAGTGTTGTGGCCTGACCGAACTCCCACATCTGGAATCTTGTGCCAGTCTCGTGATGTGGGAGGACGTAGTCAAAGAGCCGCTTCTCTCTTCATCTCCCACCTCTCTTCTCTACCAAAGCAATATTAAAAACACATTTTTGTTCTTCGTTTATATTGTACAATGTATTGGAAGAGGTAAAAGCTAATGATAACTCCAGTAAAATTTTCGGATAGAATGAAAGATGTGAATTTATGAACATTTTTGTATTTTAATGTGCATCTATTTTACAGTTTGCATTCAGTTGATGTTGGCAGGTGTTTTTGTTCAATTAATTTAGGAGTACGATTGCAATAACAGTTTCTTTTTTTCAGAAATTCCGAAAATTATAAAGGAAATACAGAGGGATGTATATTAGATGCAGAATATTCTATTTAAATGTCACACTCGTCCTTTCCTCACAGGGACGGCGGTGAAGAACAACTCGACTGGTGCGGTTGAATATCAAATGCAGGGGCCTTTTCAGTACCTGGTGTGGTATCACGCTGTGGGTCTCATCTGGATCAGCGAGTTCATTCTTGCATTCCAGCAGATGACTATCGCTGGTGCTGTGGTCACCTACTATTTCACAAGGTACGGAAAAGTCCATGTTACTGTAGTTGGTGAGAGACTTTGTGCCTTTACCGTCGTATTTATTTGATCTTGTGTCGAGTGGATGTCCATTCTCTGTATCTGTCTAACTGAAGGAATAAGTCCCAGATGCCAGCTACTCCCATCTTGTCTGCTATGGGACGTACCATCCGCTACCACCTGGGCACTCTGGCCAAGGGCTCGTTCATCATCACACTTGTAAAGATCCCTCGTCTCATCCTCACCTACGTCCACAGCCAGCTCAAAGGAAAGGTGAGTCGTGATTTGTGCTGCCGGACGGGCTAATCATATCGTCCGATATGAGCCTTTCACAGTCATGTCAATATTTGGTTGTTGTTATGAACATTTTAGAAAAGACATGCATTTAATTTACATTATATTAATCTTCTTAATTCTTGAATCATTGCCTATATATATTTAAGCAAAATATATATGTTTGCTGATATATCAGTAAAATACATGTGTTGATTCCCTAATATTCTAAAAAATCCATATAGATCAGGCTTTAATCATTAGTCTTTAATATTGTAAGAAATGCTAATTCTAAACTTGCATCAAATCAGTAAGGGACAATTCCCTGTATTTTCCATATATATATATATATATATATATATGTATGCATATAAACTGTTGTTCAGATGTAATCCTGTGAATTTGTGTATTTCCCTTAGGAAAACGCCTGTGCTCGCTGCATGCTGAAGGGTTGTATCTGCTGTCTGTGGTGTCTGGAGAAGTGTCTCAAGTACCTGAATCAAGTGAGTAATCTCAGGTTGGTGAAGGAAGAAAATCTAGTTAACAATAGATTCAACATCCCAAACACCTCTGCTGAACTTGACCATATCATTTCAGAACGCTTACACTGCCACAGCCATCAACAGCACCAGTTTCTGCACCTCGGCCCGGGACTCTTTCCTTATCCTGGTGGAGAACGCACTCCGAGTGGCTGCTATAAACACTGTGGGGGACTTTGTGCTCTTCTTGGGAAAGGTAATATGCAGACACATATTCCGTGGCTTTTTCCATTGAAACAACTGGAGTTTTTTCTAACCAGGCTTAAATCTGCACCCTCAGGTGCTTATAGTTTCATGTACAGCGTTTGCTGGCATCCTGGCTCTGAACTACCAGAAGGACTACACCGTGTGGGTGCTTCCTCTCTTCATCGTCTGTATGTTTGCCTTCCTGGTGGCCCACTGCTTCCTCTCTGTGTTTGAGAACGTGGTGGACGTCCTCTTCCTCTGCTTTGCTGTGGACACAAAGTATAATGATGGCAGCCATGGACGCGAGTACTACATGGACAAGGCCTTATTGGTGAGAGGAATTTCTGATTATTCCTTGACAATCAACAAGAAGAGAAAATAAAATAACCTGTAACTCTGTTTTCCCCGTCAGGAATTTGTTGAGAACAGTAAGAAAATGGGTTATTATAAGCCCGAAGATGGAGATGGACGGGAGCTGAAGCCCATGGTGAGTTAAAATATATATCGATGTGGTCTTATCAGTATTCTGAATGCAAACTTCATTCCACTTGTAAAGAACAAAGTTTCAAGATTAGAATTGTTAAATGCTGCGAGAACCCATAATTTGATTCGGTTCGTATATGGCTCCACATTCAGAACACATGAACAATCAAAGGTCGTGTTTGGGTCTAACAATATTTCGTAAGTGATCAAATGATAATAAAATGATTAAACTTATTTTTTCTTCTTGCAGACGCGTGGGGGAACTGTAGCTTGACCAGGTCTCACACAGACCATCACAACCACTAACATTTCTCTTACCAGCATTTCGCTCCAGGGACACAAGTAATAAAACCTGTAGAGGCTTAACAGAGCTTCATTGAAAGACGCTTTAGAGTTGTTTGTTTGCTGCGAAAGAGGGATTGCAATTTAATGTTTGACACTAATAGCTGTAAAGCTGTTGGGTTTGGGTTTTCTTACTTACAATACGGGTTTGTTTTTATCTTTTACACCTGAGTTTTCTCTTTTTATAACATTTTAAATAATGTCAAAGACCGATCTAACATGGTTTAACATGTTTGGTTTCCTGCTTTTAGTAATGTTACATGTTGTTTGAACTGTTTGGTGTACTTTTTGAAATGTAAGGCTGTTGTGTGTAATGTAATGTTATGTCGAGGGCTGTTTAAGTTGTTTATTACTTATTAAATTTTGTACCTGAAACAGTATTGTATATTGTTCTCTCTGCATCTATGAAACCTTACAGAGAATTGATGGAGAAGTTAGTGTTTCCTGTCCAGCCACAGTCTGCTGCAGGTCATGTCTTTAAATCTATCAGCTACTCGACATAAGGAAGAAATCTCTCCTGTCTTGTTAGCTGCAGCTTCTCGTCAGCAGGGGGAAGCAAAGGAAATCAAAACATCATGATAACTTAAAATTGGTTGTGTAGGAGAAAGACACAGTGAAGTCTTTGTTCATCGCTGCCGTTGGCGAACATGTTGTCGTTACTCTCATCATAACAAGGAGCAGCTGCCGTCATTGAAAATTATATAATACTGCATAATAAACATTTCCAAATGATGGACCAGAACCTTAAACAATTAGTATAAGTACAGAGCAATAATAAATAAATAAAAAACACAGTAGGATATTTTCAACTTATATATTTATTTTTGTTAACAAACTAACTCAAATTATCAATTTGAATAAATAAATGAATAACAGGCAAAAACAGACAAAACAAGGCAATATTGAATAACCAAATAGTATGTTGGTGTTAGGGTTAGTTAGTGACTGATTCTCCCTCATCTGTTTTACAAGTTGATGGCCTGATCCAAGATAAAAGAGCGCTGCCACCCTGAGCTGCTTGCTGCAGGTCCCTGTCCTTCTGCTTTTGGAGTCTCTCTTTTCTTGGCATTATGCTGCAAATTTGATAAATGAGATAAATCAATGTTGTGCATAATTATCAAGAGTGACTTACATAATCTCTATAAAGCTGACAACACAGTACACAAACATTTTTTTTTACTGTTTTCTGACAGAGTTGAAGCATAAGCAGCATTACACTAGTAATATACCACAATATACCTCACCAGACTGCAGTGTTGTGCAAGTTCACACCTCTCATGAACTAGTTCAAAGTTCAGTTCATACAAGTAAACATGAATAGTTCACGTTCATAGTTCACCATTAAAATTCTGAACTAGTTCATAGTTCAGTTCATTTCATAGTTTTAAGGTGGAAACTGAGAATGAAAGACTTGTTAAAGAAAACCTTATCCATCACTACCCCTTGCCTTTACTGTCGGAAGGTTTTGCAGACAGTGTGTAAAAATCCCTCAGATAATAATAAGGTGCATCGGATCTCGGATGTAGTTGCTGAGTCTTCGTCTCTGCTTTCTCTTGCCATCTGTATATGAGATTACATTTTTTCCTGTTTTTATATTTAATTAATTTAAATTAACATAGTGTAAGATATTTAGGAATTAATAGGAGAAGTCCTGCCAAAATTAAGACTTTGACATATTGCCCGCTTGAAAATGGGAAGGAGGGGGATTTGAACCCAGGTCACTCTTTTCAGAGAGCAAACACTTTATCAACTAGGGCACTTTGGCTGATGGTTTCTAAATTGAACTAAACACAAAAAGACAATGGACAGATTATTGTGTGTGTCGGTGTCATTTTATGCTGCTTTTGATAAACACTTCAGAGAAATTAAGCACAATAATAACATTGACAAATTATCACTAAAACTTCAGAGAAGATATTTTCTACTTTACTACATATATTTGACAGCATATCTTAAAAGTAACTTTTATATTTTTGGCTTTTAGATACTGGATGATTTAACATACTTTAAAAACCTAATGTTAGATAATAACCCAGTACTTTTCCAACCTACCACAGTCTGCTGTGATGTCCTGAGGCTGCCCCCTGCTGGCTGCTGGGTTCCTCTGCTGCTCTAGCTTGGTCTGTGCAGCTTGTGATTAACCAAAGTTGTCCATAAAAGAAAACCTTTAATATCCTTCAAGGGCAATTTGATGTACAACCAGCAATCATTAATTGATGACAGAGAGAGCAATTTTTATGCTTAAATATTGATGAATGAAGAAAAATTGGGCTCCAGCAGAAGGGCACTTTTCTCATCCAGGTCAAAAGGGACAGTGCTTGAGCACCACTAGGGGTCTATCTGTGCACCTGCCTGATGTAGAACATGTGTGTGAAAGGCGCCGATATTTGAGGCTGTGTTCCAAGTGTGAGCAAAGAGAATCATCATTCTTCAATCTTAGGGCCATTAGTTAAACCCTAACACGAAATGTAAACTTCATTTTAGACCTTTCTCTCAGCTCAATCTATCACTTGCCTCGACAACAAGAAGGCAACTCCTTTGTTCAACCACCTGAGGGCAGCAAATGCTCTACAATGAATAACATTTCCACCGTGAACCCTAGTGGAGCTGTCAGGCCCTTCTAAATGACATTATCTCCTCATACCAGGGCTAATAGCTTTAGAGTTCTCTAAATCAACTTACAGAAAGTAGATGACATTTTGATCACTTATCACATCCCTCAATCATGGGACTTGATTTTTATTTGATTTAGAAAAATTAAAACCTAAATGAAGGATGCAGCTTTGAAAACAATGTGAAGGTTTTTTAATCTGAGTGTATGTGCCAATCGGCTGCTTTAGACCACCCCGGGAAAGACAAACAGAAAATTGCAGGCAACCAAAAAATGAAAAGTCATGTAAATGTGATAGAAAACCAACTTTAAAAGTGAATGAGTAGTACTACGTTGTACTGTCTGCGTGATGAGAGAAGGGCAAGTAGCAAAGATTCATCCTACAGCAAGAATAAGAAAAAAGAAAAACACACACTGACTCAGTGTGATTGAAGAGCAGCACAGTCTCCAGATTCAAACCCCACCCAGCTGGCTATGTTTAGATGCTGTTGTTTTTTAAAAACAACAGCTGTGTATTTGTTCCATGCTTCAATTTGAAAGAAAAACCAAGAGATTAAAATGTGAAACTGGAATTCTTTGTATTTTTTACAATTGAACCAAATCTCTATGTGTATCCAGTATACTCTGCAGTGGTTATGTTTGTTGTAGATGCTAATAGATAAAAGTTTTTATAGACCAGATGAGATAAAATGCACTTTATGGATCCCACAACAGGGGATACCAAAGTATAATGAATAGTTAATCTTTAATTAAGATGAAATTTATAAAAATACAGATATATACACAGTATACTCCTTTCATTGCATTATATTATATAGTATTTGGTTATATAGTATTATATTATGTTTTTTTTAGATTTCCAGGTAAAATGCTGACGATACCTTGTGGCTTTGAAATATTTACAATGCAGACTGACCTGCCATAAATCTGTTCTCCCTCGAGTGAATCCTCAATCTACTAATGTACAGATTACTGCCTCACCACCACCCACACACTCACGCACCCACACACTCGTGCACACACTCGCACACTCACACACCACCCTTGTTTCTTTCCAATCCAGCATTGACCAGGCACAGAATCAAGCCACTAAGCAGTTAGAGGTTATTGATGGGGAAAGCGCTCTGTGCTCACTGCCGTCCGCCTCCATAAAACACAGAAATCAGGAGGAAAGCAGCTCGATGGTTGGTTGTGAGTCACACCTAAGTGATTTCTGTAGTACTTACTGGAAAGCCTTTGTCAGTGGACTAAAACCCAGGGAAGCATGTTTTTTTTCTTCTGGAGGCTGCCTCTTCATCAAGCAGCAAAATTGAACCTTTTTTGAAAATGTAGAAACTGTGTCCCTCACTAATCGTGGCTCTCATAATGACAGTTATTACACTGAACAATGCAGGCAGACTGGGACACTAAAGGGCTGGAATTTATTGAGCCAAACATTTGTTTTCTTACAAACGCCACAGCATCCGCATGAAATTGCATTTTATTTATTTAGTTGGATAATGCATGTTATATATCATCCTATAGGTGAGTGTTCTCGGTAAAGGAAGATTATGAAATAATAATTTCCTTCTTGACAGAAGCCTTAAATCTCTGATTTAACTACTTGATATATGGACGTCTATTGTTTGTGCTGACTTAGGCATGTAATATGAGCTCACTGTGTGTTTGTGTGTGTGTGTTTGTGTGTGTGTGTGTGTGTGTGCATGTACGTGTGTGTGACTTGAACATTAAGGTGAACCACACTGCCTCCTCAGCAGTCTGCCCTTGAAGCTGCATTTAAGGCCTTTCCACTGGTGCTTACATTTAGTACATAAATAAGAATTAACTCACTATCACTAATATGTTAATACTCTATTCATACCATCTCTTTACACACTTTCAGTAGGTGGCACCTCACGCAGCAACAAAACCTCATCATGCACCAAAGTGCGGAAGTGATAAAAAGAACCTGCGTCACAAAGCGTCGCTTATCCAAGAAACCTGATTTCCGAACATCAAAAGTGCTTCCTGCAGTTTGAGGCATTTCCCATCAGCGCTCAGTCGCTCTGTCTCCTCCACACACCGGCACATCCCTTTCTATTGTTGGACCCTCTCCAACTCCAGGCTCAACAGTGTGGAAATTAACCAAAGAGATCGTATCTCGCCACATTTCTCACATGGTCAGCACATATAAGGGGAGGATTTGATATTTTCCCAGTAGCTTCCCTATCTGGTGCTGCCGTAGGCCCTTCTGCCAACACACACACTTACATGTTGTGTGAGTTCCTCTGGTCTGCTTACATTGTATTGGATGTAAAACAAAAAAAAAGGGAAGGGAAACCGAACTTTTCCAGGCCAGTGGCTCTTTTGCTGCACTAATTCATTTAGTTCCCGTGTTTTTCTGTACATATGTTCAGGTGTGCTCGTATGTGCTCTGTGTGTGTGAGCGTGCACGTGGGTGGTGCGGGGTCGGTGTGACAGTGACTCATAAAATATTCACCTGTTCACCTCCTACATTATGCAGTAATGTTCCTGCTCACAGAAACCATTGGGTGCAAACAAGCAGAGTTTGTCACTCCTGACCGCTGTCGACTTCCTCTCCTTTCAAATCTACTTTCGACTTCCACTTACGGCAGATGATGTGCGATTTAATCTCAAGAGCTAATTATACACCTCACAGATGTTTACCTTATATAAAATGGACGGCAAGGATATTCTGTCTTTTCCTGATTATAAGCACGTCCTCCGCAAGGGATATGAACCATCAAATATAGAAATACACCAATAACAACACACTTGAAGACACAGCCAGGCAAACATTGGTCAATATAGCCTTTATTTCAGCAAATCATACATACACTGTAAAAAATGCATCTGTATCATAACCTTGGAACTCTATCAGAGCCGTGACGACAGCGTGTGATTGGTTGAGAGTGGCTACAGTGTCTGAGGTCATTAGGATGATTTGCATGTCATCACACTCATGTAACAGCAACACTTTAGGACTGCAGGTTTCTTCAGGTCTGTAAAGCGAATTGAAATTCCAAGTTAAAAAGGAACGAGGGGAGCAAAAGATGCAGCAATAACAATAATAATGGTAATAATAATAACAGTGAGGATGCTAAAGGGCAATTAAATGGCACTTTTCAGCTCTTAACATGGAATTTCAACAGGGATTTCGATTCAAAAGGAAGCGAGACAGCAGTTTGAGGAATTGAAACTATAGATACAGCAGGTCCCAGGTCCGCGTAGCCAGTCACTTTATCAAGAATACACAAATCCGGGATCGGTTCCTGTTTTCAACCCCAGGAGATATACACTACACGCAGTAAGAGCAGATCAGGTATAAATCAAGCTTTTTTTTTTGGGGGGGGGGGGGTTAGCATAAAAGCGAAAACACTGTTAGGATGAACATTTTATTTTCATATAAAGCTCTCTTAACCAAAGCGTCCTCTAGCCTGTGTACTAATATATAAAACATGTTGAAATCCAGCAGAATCTAAGTGTTGACTTAACTGCTAGTTATCTCTGTGCTTCTTTACATTCTAGCTAAGAACTCAAACGATCTGAATTATGGCCTGGGTGTGACACCGTAACCAGAGAGAGACCCAAAACACGAGCCGCACCAAAAGCATCGGAGCTCAACGGTAAAGCCAATCCTATATGCGAGTGTAATGACGGAGCTTAAGTCGGGCCGGTAAGCATGCTTCTCCCAACTCCTACTGCCATCTGTCCTCCCCAGTACAAGGCACACCTCACCCTTTAACCCCCCCCCCCCCCCCGAAGGACGCCATCAACAGGTCGGCACGGCTGTGTTTTTTTTAATTCTGTGCAAAGACATTTGTTCTGTCACCGCCTGCTCAAATCAAATGAAGTCTCTGAAAATGAGAAAGAAAGACAAACCACTGTGTCTTCTTCTGTCAACAATGCGAACTTCGAGGCGCCTCCTTTCACTGACGCATTAAAAGTCAGGCGACATGTTCATCACCCAGATGCCTGGCTCAAGCAGTCTAGGACTATCCGAGTGAAGCTTTATCTGCGAGCCAGCTCAGGGGGAATTTTTTCGTTCAGATTTTTCCGAGTTTAGCCTCCGGGTTTCTACGACGTCGCGCAGTATGAGACGCGCTGCGACAAATCTGTTTCATCTTCTGTTTTCATCCGACGGTGGATTAGAAAAATAGATATTGACATTTCCCGCCTTCCCCACCCCCACCACAACACCACCGACCAAGCAGTAATTTGTGTGTCCTCGTTGCTGAGAGCTTTGAGATGATTTGACTTGATTTGTGCCGCGGTGAAAACGGCTCGCATGTCGGTTCTGATCGTTATCCAACTCACACTGTGTTTGTCCTTTTTGTGTCTTGCCTTATTTCCCCTAATGAAGCATGTCTAACTCTTATCTCGTTTTTATCACACAGTTACAGTCACAGTTACAAATCAAGATCGAAATAAACCTAGAGTGCAATATTCTCTTATCTACATCATGAACATCCCACCAATACACAGGGACATTTGATAAGGAGAAAACGGGGCAGGAAGAGGATGAAGGGGATGAAGAAGGGGGGGGGGGGGGCTCTTTAACATTGCGCCTCGGGTGTCAACACACTCCGGCGTCGGAGTGCTGCACAAAGACAAGACACAATAGAGAACATGGATCGTCCAATGATGGGACAAGTCTTTGCACAAGAGACCAAATCCAAAGCGCTGGAGTGGTTGTCGAAATAGTCCTCGTCTTTTTCTCTGGTCGGCAGGCACACAAGTGAACAAGTGCCGTTAGCCAATCAAATTTATAGTTAAGACAAGAGGGAAAAAAAATCATTAACGTTTGCCATAAGTACAGTTTTTTCTTTTTTTAACGTATGAACAAACGATACACAGAGAGTAGTCCATAGGCTGTTAGTACGATTAAGTATCTGCCTGGGGGAGTCACCTAGAAACGTGCAGTTTGACAAACAAACAAACAAACAAACAAACAAACAAACAAAAAGAAACAGTTTTCTCTTCTTTTTTTTTTTTTTTTGTTTTCTGTTTTGTTCTTTTGAAATTACGACAGATATTCTTCGTCGTCGTCGTCCTCGTCTTCATCGTCCTCATCGTCCATCCCGGCCTGGTCGTTGAGGTCAAACGAATCCTCGTCGTCGACTGTGAAGAGCGAGTCTCCGCTGCCGGGGTCTCCAGAGGACTCCAGGGTCACGCCTGGAGACAGATTCACACGAAAACTTACAACTGCAGGAAACGTTTTATGGAAAGTAACAGATTCCAATGAAATTATTTTCACTCCAAATCCTGCTGCAGCTCTCTGTTCCCTCGCACACACACATAAACCTTGCCCTGTCTTATCGTCCTCAGGGTTTCGCCTTACCGCAGTCTGCAGGGCCGTGGGTGCGTGAACCCGCCGCCTCGTTGCCATAGTGATCCACACACCAGCACTGTCCGCTGCTGCTGTGACACTGGTGGGACCTGTAGTAACCATCCTCATCACAGGACGGCAGGTACTGACCTACACATGCAAAGCAAACCACACAACAACATTCAACATGAAGCCAGGTATCACTCATTTGTGTGTGTTTGTGTGTGTGTGTGTGTGTATGTATGTGTGTGTGTGTGTGTGTGTGTGTGTATGTGCGTGCGTCTCACCGAGAAGCTTCTTCCCCGCTTGCTTTTTGTTGATGCTGGACAGCTCTGCTTTACAAGGAGAATCTGAGAAGAAGAGACAGGACACTCTGCAGAAGTCTGTTGTTCTGTGAACACCGCCGACCTTTGACCTTGTGTACTTTGTGCTGTCGACACAGTGTTTGTTTTTTTTATCCTGCTGTCTCTGCTGTCCTAACTGCAGCGTCAGTGACTCATCGGTAAATACTGCTGCTGTATGACCAAAAACTAAAATCCTGCATCGTTGGTCCCAAACAATAGCATTTTAATGCGGTGTATTGTATTCATTATATACCGTCGCTTTTTACAGATTTCAATAGTGTATTCTGAAAAAGGTCAAAGAAGAATATGACATTCTGATTGGCTGAGAAATGTCTCCTCACTTCTCGAGCTGTGTCCCAATTTGGAGGAAGTGGTCTACATGACGCACAAAGGAGGAATCGAAATTAGACAGACTGGTCTACATCATATGCTGATCAAATGCAGCTTCTGAAGAATTGGGAACCAGTTTAGGTTGGGAGAAGTTCTGGTGTACGCAGCTCTGACCTTGATACCACTGGGCTCAGAGTAAATGCTGAGATCAGGGAGCACGGAGACATTAGTAAATTGAAGACTGACAGGTTGTAAACAGACCGGAACTCAGGCCAAATTATCCAAAGCACTTTACGTGGATTCTCCATTGTCTCTGAAAAACGGCTAATGGCCATAATAGGTCAGTCCATAAACTCTGATTTTAAGATGTTTATCATGGACCAGTAAATAGTGGGTTATAATTTCTCTCTGTTGTTATTTGTTTGCTTTTCCAAATAAGGGTAGGCTAACTTTTTTGAAATACATATCACTGCCTGCCTTTCTTATTATATAAAAGAGAACCACTAAACAATTTGCCTTTCATTTTCGATTATCACAATATACAGTCATGACATATGTGTTTACATGGATTGTACATGTCCTGGCACAAATGCATTGTAAGTGTTTTTCTATTTGCATGTGAGTGTGTGCACATCCCGTACCTGTGAACCTCTGGAAGCACGTGCACCACTCGGAGCTGGTTAGGACTTTGTCCGCATGCGTGTCGCAGGACCTGAAGAAGGCATCGGAGCACGGCTCGTTCCGGTCCAGGTACAGGCTCTTGATCTCCGGCTGGTCGAGCTGGAGGTTGAAGTTTGTGTCCAGACGGGAGAACATCCAGCCCAGAGGGTCCTTGCAAATAGGTGACGCCCCGACCTCAAACTCTGCAGAAAGAAAAGAGGACAAATGTACGTGATGTGTCCGTGTTGACGAGTGAAGGTATTTGGACTCTGCTAGTGTCGTGTGACTCACTGCTCTTCTCCGGCTTCTGGATCTTGACTCTCTTGTGGTTGCCGTTATCGTGCAGAACCCTGAACCAGTCCCTCAGACGGCTCACCACCTCCTTCAGGTCCGACTCACTGCACACTGCGGAGTAACAGCACCAGTCATTAAGGGTCAGACCTGCTGGTAACATCCGTCTTGAGAGATCCCATCACAGGTGGACAGCGATAAGTTGGCCTGTCCACACCTGGTATTAAACTGCATCCTGAATGTGTCTCCTGTGACCACATGTGATCAGATCTCACTTCCCTGATGATTGCGCAAACACACAAATAACAAATTTTTGTTCGCAAAGACCAAATTATGTAATATTTACTCTTTGTAAATGTGTGTACTCAACACTGACCACTTGAGATCCGATCACTGCTTCACAGAGACGTTCAATGGCCCTGAATCCTGTAGGGATTTTCAGTATCATGCTTCAGTAGAGCAGAAGAGCTTTGGCTTGTGGAGAAGGGGCTTGGACACCACCGATGGAAGAATTCACTGTTTATATTTACAACAACCTGCGCTGTGCATGTGTCATGTGTGCAGAAACTTGTACCTTTCTTCTCCGCAGAGCTCGGCTCGGGCTGAGCGGGGCAGGGACACATGCCGGGGCACTTGACAGCGATCTTCTTTCCGGTGATGCACGCCTGATAGTCCAACTTACACTGAGAGACGGAGGCAGAAGTGAAAACAAATTGAGGATGTGTGTCTCAGCAGGAGGAAATGAAATTGTGTCTCGGGTGTCCTGAGATGTTTCTCATGTGGTGGAGCGATGATGTGATGGAGTGTGCGTCTGTGTGCGGGCACCTTGGTGGAGTAGGAGTGGCCGTCGGTTCCACAGACGGGGGAAGGATGAACCACGGGGCAGGGTGTGCACTTTGACCCCGGACTCTGATGCAAATTGGCATCTTTAAAACTAGAGAATAAAAAAACGGATTTACACATGCACACACTAAACATCACGTGCAATGTCATTTGAATCCTTCATCTTTTCTTCCTCCCGCTTCATTGAAAGCTCGTGTTCTGACTTTGCGTTTCATCTTCGTGTTCTTACATCAGTTTCAGAAATGACACAAGGATTTAGGATTTACATGTGATTACTTTGTGGTGTGTTGGCAGTGTGAGTAATCATAATTGTGTCGTCTCTAAGAATAGGGAAATGAGGTCACTGTGGCGTTGCTCTCCTCTGTGCAGTCTGCAGTATCCCAGACAGAAGCACACACGCATACAAAGCCCGTTCGTTTCACTTGGCAGGACTTTGTGTCCGTTGCAAGTTGTTGTCAGTGCAGAGGGTAATTGGACTAATCAGTAATGTCACACAGCAGTCACAAGAGAGCTGGGCGCCCAGTGGACCGGCTGAAAACATGGAAAAAAAAAACAAGCAGAATAAAAGGGAGGAAAAAGAAACGAGAAGATTTGATTTCTCCTAATCCGATGTCATTCGTCTTTCATTTGAGGATTTGTCACAGAAGCATCTGAATGCAAATGTGACGCACAGCTTTGAAGCATCGGGCTGATCAAAAGAGCAAGTCTGAGTGTGTGTGTGTGTGTGTGTGTGTGTGTGTGTGTGTGTGTGTGTCTGAGTGAATGCTCTTACCTAACTCTCCTCTGGCTGACACAAGTGGCCGTCTTGTAATCCTCTGCAACACACACCTTGTGGCGACTGCATTTGATTTTAAGACAGGGGTCCTTGGCTGGATCAAGGCCTAAAGAACAAAGAGCATCCATATTGAACGAGGGCCTCATCTAAGCGTTTGCATGTGCACCGTGCATGTGGGCACAGCCGTTGTCGTTCAGCTTCCTAGAAAGATTAAGCCCACGAGCATTAATGTCCCCCAGGTTATGTTTTCAGTTTTTTGAAATTCAAGATCAATGATTCCTAGTTAGATCACGTTTTTCCTTCCATCTGTACAGATCTAAGCTTTGTGGGTAGGTGTTAAGAGGTTTATGTGTGTGTTTGTGTGTGTGTATGTGTGTGTGAGACTTCCAGCCATAGTTGCTTAGAGTATACAATGTCTCGCTCACGCCAAACTCAAAGCCGTAATACCGCTTAGTATCCTTGCAGCTAAAAACAGATGGAGCTGGTTATAGAGGCGTCTTATGACCTCACATCAGCTTGCGCGAAGTGTCGATCTCATTTGTGCTCCTGCTGAGATCCCTCGAACTGATCTGGCATCAGACCCCGCAGCCGCGAGCCGTACATGGCTTTTGAGTTAAGAGCAGATTTGGGATCTGTATCTGAGGTGGAGCGGTGTGATCTTTGCTGTCCGAGGCGAGCCGGCCGTTTCTGACCCCAAGTCAGCGTTTGGGGCGGGCACCTAGCAGCCAGATCTGAGACCCTCAGCTGATCCCAGAGCGGTTTGTGAATGACCTCTGCTCTAAAGAACCTTACTGTAATCCCTGAGCAGCTTTGCTAGATTATCCTGCCTCCGTCCTCCAACATCTAATGCTATTGTTTCCCTGACATGTCTGTGTGTGTGTGTGTGTGTGTGTGTTAGTCTGTGTGGTTGTGTGTTTGTGTGTGGGGGGGGTGAGTGTGTTTGAGGATACCGTGATAAGTGAGAGTGAATATGTTCATGTCCTGGTGTGCCTGGGTGTGTGTGTATGTGTGTATATGAGCATCACTGTCAGCAATACAATGGTACATGAAGTTGATTGAAAAATATAAAACCATCCTTTTTTTTTGCTGCATAGATCCATGGGTTAGAGTTGTAAAAACAATAAGAGAACTTGTCATTCCTACAAAATACATGACACTAATACTGACATACACATAAGTGTGGCTCATCTGTTCCTCCTTAATTTAATGTGCTTTTATTCTCCAAAAGTAATTTCGCCATATTGCCATGACGGTTTATCACGGTGTTTTCTTAAGAAACATAAGTTATTATTAACCTTTATATAATTTTTTTGATATGGCATGAAGCTAAACAACCATGTGTCATCATTGCATTTGCTCTTATATGATTTAATTTGCTTTCATATTTGTGACTGTGTCGTTTCTGAGTTTTGCATTGTATTGTCCGTTATCATCTATTTTAATCATGTAAGAACTGGCTTGGGACAACCGATCAAATCTGCTTATACAGCTAACTGTGGTCCATTAACAGTAGTTTGTCTGTTAAATGAGCACTGTCCCAAAGAACTAGGCAAACAAATAAATAAATAAATGCAGATTCAACATTTTAGCAAAGCATTTCCTGAAGGCAAAATATTAAATTTAACAATTTGTTCAGCTTTCAAATCGAATCAAATTAAATGTACTTCATTGTCCTTATGGGGAAATGTTTCTTGGACCAAGTGCTACAGCAGCTTCAGAGCAGTTCATTGTGTAACATACAAGGACATATCGTGTAAGACCCAGAATACTAATGCAGAACAAAAGTGAGCTCCTGCCCTAAAAATACTTAAAAAGATAAAGAACTAAACAGCCTATGTGTGTGCGTGCTCACTCACACCCACCTTGATCGAAGGACTTGGTTGGAGACCACGTGCCAGGCTCCTGAAACAGGGTAAACCACCGACACATGAAATCATGAAAAACACCATTCACATGACATTTACAATAAATAATACATGACAGGTAGAAAACTAAGAAGCAGTCACACAAACCTCCACTTCCTTTAGGAGAAAGCATTGCAGAGACAGAGAAAATCAGTTTCATTAGATTTGTATTTGTTCTTGGGTGAAAACTGCATAAAGGAAATAAACACATGGAATTCTAGACACACACTATGAATTACAAACACATGAAGCGTGAATATATTTAGTCAAGATAATGGTGATGTGTTGACATCAGTACTCTCCCGTCATGTGCAAAAACGTGCCTGTGTCTTTATGATGAGTATGTATGAAATGCTTATCCCATTATGCCACAAAATAAAATTGTGTCTGGACCATGGATGATGAACACACATCAAAGGGACGTTTATCTAAACAGCTGAATAAATGGATATTTTACTATGCTTTCAGCTTTAGGTTATAAAAAAACACATTTAAAATGGATTTCAATTATTGACGATGACAGGCTTTTAAAAAAGGATTTGATGTGTTGCGTCATTTACAGATAAGTGAGCGAATGAGGCTTTTAGTATGAGGGAAGTCGGATCTCATGTCAGGCTGACGTTGGACTTTTAGAGGATCGGCCAGTAAAACCTGACTCTCTGGAAACCACCTAACTGTTAGATCATCCGAATGACCAAAGTTAAGAGAAGCTCAAAACAATTGTTTTTATCATGAGGATAAGTGATTCAAAAACATCAACCAGCCAATCAACTAACTAACCAACCCAAATAATTACATTTTGGGTTGGTTAAACTGAAAAACCTTCAAAGATATAATCAAGTGATTCAGTCAATTGTGTGTACATGTGTTGACAGAGTCTGATTTCAGGGAGTGTTTAATGTCTCTACTCGTCCATTAAGACCCAGGAATGAAAACGCTGGATATACAGAACACTGGACCGTGGTTTAATTCACTCTGTCACATGTTATAACCTGTAGACCTACTTGTTTGTTCATCTGTTTTCCCCTTTACTCACACACACATGCTCAGATACACTTAGACTTTGCCACACATTGACATAGGGTTATTTTCTAGAAAGCTAAACTGACCATAACCACAACATGCTTACAGTAACCCCAGGTCCCACTGTAACCTTGGTTTACCTTGTGGACACTGTTTCTTTTGTCTTCTAGAAAGATTAATCTATATCTGTGATTAGATATAAATAAACTACCTGACACACGGACGTCCTGAGTGGGTGACTCAATGTAAACATTTTACTTACATGGTAAAAATCTTTAAAACACTAGTTGGAGCCATGATCGACCTATAAATGTAGGATTGTTTAAATTAATTTAGAAAAAAAATGTGATATTAAAACCAATATTAGTGTCATTTATTTTAAATATTAGATATGCTTAAACTGCATGTCCTGTATCTGCAGCAACTTCAGTAAAGGTTACTGCATCAGCCACCCTACCAACTTTTCAGCACAGGCAGGGCAGGAAGTGTTTGTGGGTATCTAAATAGGTTAAAGTGTATAAGTGGTTGAGTGACTAAACAGATTTAAGTATTATTATAAAGATGCAGAGCCACAAATATCTATACTGTTCAGCATTTATTAAGATTGTCTTTGGTGTAAGTATTTCCTCATGATAGAAAGGTTCAGTGCTAGTAAAAATTAGGTTGAATGTTAATCTTAAGCATTGCCTCATTGCACTTTTGCAAATTTGCTCTTTTTTTGTGTGTGCTGTCATTTTTTTCTTCAGGAAGCTGAAGTACATTTACACCTTGAGACCATCTGCACCTCTTATTTGTGAGATTGTTTCCTGTTCTGTTAACGGCTGAGGACATAGACACAATAACAGACGGCATTTCCTGACTGATGCTTGTGGTTTTTCTTTGTTTGCAGATTCTGCAGTTTGACACAAACATTTCATATTAACTGTTGCTGAACCCAAAGTCGTTAATCATATTTCCTTTACTGTATCAGTGCAATGGAATCCTACAGATTTCAATAGAAGACTGCAGTGAGGAACTTTATCAATGCACATGCTGCCTCATGAGAAAGGTTTTTTATCTTTTCACAGTAAAAACCCTCCACTCAGCAGTCTGAGCTGAATCTGCAGGTCTCAAAGTGGAGCTTTAGATAAACATGAGTCTTTCTGTGTGCAATTAGCATCCCGTCTCTCTCTGTGGCGATGTGCTCAAATGCTGAGCTGGCCCAGTGGATTCTGACTGAGGAGGAAATCTCAGAGACTTTTGAACAGGGTTCACTTTTGGGGCACGGATGGCAGGAGCTTCAACTGGCCAGTCTTCTTTAGGAAAAGTAACATCTGCATTAATATCCATATGAAAGATGTCAGTCAATAGGGTTGGAAATTGTGCTCAACAGCCCACATTAGACGACTGTAATGCTCGTTCATTAGTGCTCGTTCATTAGAGCAGCTCATCCTCAGGTGCCTGAGGATGTCGATACACAACGTGATTTTATAGCAGAGAAAACAAACAGTTTACAATCACATAAAGAGGGATATTAAAACATGGCTGCAGTACATAAACCCCTCAGTGTGCAAAGAGGAATTCACATTGGAGGGTTCAGTGGTGCAAAAACCACAGGCACTGCTCTGCAGCGATGCCAAAAGTGATACGGTCAGATGAGTCATCCTTTACCATATTCTCACCACGTGGGCAAGTGCATGTGTGTCATATAACAAGAGAAGAGCGCAGGCCAGGATCTCTGACCTCTACAGTGAGGGGATCCTCCGGCTCTGTTAGTCTGTGGGGGCCTTTTCACTGGCAGGGTTCAGGTTCACTGGTCCCTTTAGAGTGGAGGATCACTTCAGATCAATATAAAGTTGTTCTGAGTAATCATCTTTATGCTCTAATGTTATTTGTCAATTCTGAATGTTAATAAAACCCCCTAAAGGAACCTCCACCACCATCATCAAAACAAAAAATTGGAGAAAAACTGAATGA